>NW_012108031.1:663768-673608 GCF_000951045.1 Mandrillus leucophaeus | reverse complement strand
TCTGGCTGTCATACATGCATGCAGCAATTTAGATGACTGGATTCCAAAAAACCAAATTGCCCTATTCAGCTTTCGTATTTTCTGAAGGTGAAAATTAATGTGGTTCTGCATTTTCTTGCATCTCATGATAAGAGTCACGCAGCTCCACTTCAGCTGTCATGCTCATCCTCACTGAGTAACTTGGGGAAAGCCATTGGAAAGAGAAGTTTTGTTCTCTGGCCTGATTATACCATCCAAAATTAGGTCCCATGGCCCACACATAATATTTAGGGTGACCATATAACCCAGCTTGCTGGTAGCACATCTGATTTATGTCTGTTGTCTGCAAGAAGGTAATGAAGGTAAGGTAACACTTACCTTCATTCTCAAAAGTGTTGCTTTTTGGATGACAGGCTTTTTATTTGGTTATGCTAGTTGCGGGAATGAAGGGAAGGAAATGCATCTCTGCTACAATGATCTCCTCCTTTCTGTCACCACAGCTCCATTCGGCAGCCCTGGCATCACTAAAGGGAGATATAGTGGAACTTAATAAACGTCTCCAGCAAACAGAGAGGGAACGGGACCTTCTGGAAAAGAAATTGGCCAAGGCACAGGTAAGGGATCTGGAAAGGTTTTTGTTTTTGTTTTGTTAATTTTTTTTTAATATTTAATTTTAAGATAAAACATGGGTACAGAAATTCCCACAAAACATATTACAGCTTTATCAGCAAATACTCTGTCTTGGTCTACTCTGGCTGCTGTAACAAATACCATAGATTTGTGGCTTAAACAACATTTATTTCTCACAGTTCCGAAAGCTACGAAGTCCAAGGTGCCTACCGAGGGATCCCTTCCAGATGGCTACCTTTTTTTTTTTTTTTTTTTGAGGCAGAGTCTTACTCTGTCACCCAAGCTGGAGTGTGGTGGCACGATCATGACTCACTGCAGCCTCAACTTCCCATGCTGAATCTGTCCTCACACCACAGCCTCCCAAGTAGCTGGGTCTGCCAACTAATTTTTTGTGTTTTCTGTAGAGATGGGGTTTCGCCATGTTGTCCAGGCTGGTCTTGAACTGCTGAGCTCAAGTGGTCCTCTTGCCTTGGCCTTCTAAAGTGCTGGGATTACAGGCATGAACCATCGTGCCTGGCCTTTTAATTACCTTGTTAATATTAATTTTATTCCTTTTCTTTGATTTTTCAAGGACATCTATCATTTGTATGTTACATCATCTTTGCCTATCTTTATCTGTGACTATCTTAAATATTTTAAATCTTTTTTAATTTAATTTTTTCTTTTCCTTTTCTCTTGGGGCATTATATGTTGTTTTTAGCCTTTCTTTTTTGACTTCTAGTGTAGTCATCATTTCTGAAATGCATTTTCATTTTATTTCTAACTCTTTTCTCACTTCTGAATTTTTCTAATTCCTAATGTTCTTTTCTGTCTCATGTCTTTTAGTTTATTTTGAAATAGTAGGCTATTATCTGGAGTGTTTTTGTTTGGGGGATTTTGTTTTTGGTCTGTGTTGTGGCATGCTTTTATGGTTTATAAGGATGTTCTGCCCTTATTTTGTATAACTTTGTATGGGATTTATTTTGTATAACTTTGTATGGGATTTGACGTCAGTATCTTTCTGTTTTTCATTTTCATGTGAAAAATAATTTCCTTGAACTTTCAGGAGGCAGGGTTTAAAATGGCTTTCTAAAGTGTTTAGAACCTAGCCTTCTGTTGTTTTCTTGTCACAAATGGCAGCCTGCTTTCTGTCACTATCTGACTCTGTTCCTTTTACCTACTTTTATCTGGCCCTTTTCTTTCCTTTGTCTCTATTATTCCCATCCTGTTCAATTTTGTTTCCACTCCCAGCAGTTTCTCTTTCTGGAAGACAGGGGCAGTTTCCAAAGTTCACAGGGACTAGCCTACGTTAGCCTCTTCAAATTTTACTGTGGGCCCCTTGCACTGACTCTTTGGTCAGGCAAAACCCCTCCTAGTTTTAGCTACTATTCTCCAACTGGGCATCCTTACTTTCCTGTGAATTCCTTTTGGTTTTTAAGGGGTTTTCCAGTTCTCAGATACATCAACCTTGTTTCCCTCTGATTTTCCCCATGCTGATGCCACTCAGATCTTGTGGATGATGTTGGTTTATTCTTACCTGCTTGTATTTTGTTTTTCAATAGCCTACCTTGTCTCCAAGCTTTGGGCTTTATACTGTGTAAGTGCTTTGTTTATTTTTATGTGGGAATGCAGAGAAATTTTAATACCAGGCTGCTATAGCCATCTTTCCAGTATGACCTATGGAAAATTTTTGGAAACTTTCATGTCTCATAATCAAAGACTTTGAGTAGAGGGAAAAGATTCTCTGTATTTAAGATCATCCACTTTCACATTTGACGGACATCTGAAGGAGATTAACTTGATTACCCAAAGATAAATGAGTAGCTCAGCAAGGCCACCCGTGCCTTTTCTCACTATAGGATGTTATACATCACAAAAATTTTCAGTTTTTAATTAGACGAAAATGTTACTTAGAATATTTTCCCTCTGATTATAAAAGTGATAAAATTGTGATAGAAAAAACTAGAAAGCATTAGAATATTTCGGTGGTGGTCTCTGAACAGAAACTTTTTTAGTGCTTTTTTTGTTTTACAGTGTTTTTGTAAGAGAAAATAGTTGTTTTTATATTTAAAAACAACAAAATGGTGGTGACTATTTTCTAATTTACACCCACCCAAAGCCAGCCATCATTACCAATTCTTATTGATGAGAATTTGTTTAAAGAAAGAAAATTGTGAATGCATTTAATTGGAAGCTGGCATGTACAGCAGTCTTGGATTTTAAAAAGTGACCAGAAAGGTATTTATTAAAATTTAAGCCTACAAAGACAGCTTTTACAGAGGATGGTAAGAGGATAATGGAAAATTTTTTCTCTAAGTCAAGGATTGATTGAGCTCTTTTTTTACTTGTGGTCAAGCCATCCTCATGTAATAGCTTTTGATGACTGATTTTACCCTTGATGATAATGGCCACATCATAGAACCATTTATTGACTCTCTTATTTGCGTTCTTAAGTGAAATAGATTTAAAAATTACTCTCTGCTCCTCTCACTGGAGATTTCTTCCCAGTTCATATACTGGAACCTAGGAAAGAGAACGTGGAAAAAAAACTCAGACTTAGATCTTTAAAAACATGAAATTTACGCAAGAAAAATATAAGAACAATGAAATGACTGTGCCACATTTTCTGTGTTATATGCTTTGGTAAAAGATTCATGTTTGAGGCTTTACCAGATTGTGGAAGAGCAAATTCATGTGTAAATTTATGCTGTGTGGCTCTAGTAAGTTTTACCAGCTCTCTAAATATTATAGTGCCGTGATTAAACTAAAATGTAAAATGTAAACGGTGGTTATGTTCAACAGACATTACCAAGAGAGCTGCAACATCTGTTGAATCATTATTAAAGGTGACACTGGAACTGGTTGAATAAAAGAAGGTGTCTTATATATGCTCATGACATCAACCTGTAGGTAGCGTTTTGAGAATAGTGATATGAAGGGAAGAGCCCAATATCAATGTGATGGGGAAGACGAAGTGCTTCTGTATTTTCTATTGCTGTATAATAAATTGCCATAAACTTACCGGCTGAATACAGCACACCCCTATCCTCCCAAATTGAATAGGGGCACAGCCATGCACCAACATTCCATAGCCCAGTGGCGACTGAGCCTGTGGGAAACTGGCTAAGATCATATATAGTGCTGATTTGATGCTTTCAGCATATTTGCTGTTTATTTAGTACCAACAATTATTTTAAGTTACTGCATTTTTAAGTACTTCAGAAGGAGATATGTCAAACAAGCTTATGAACCCCTTTAAAATCGGTGAGCAGTAATGTGGAACACTTTCTAAGCTCTTTATCTTTGGAAAGCAAGTCTCCTGAATTTTCTACCTCTTGGCATTCAGGAAGAGAACACACACAGTTTTCCTTACGTGAAATGGAGAGTTTTCTCTTTTTCTCTTGTTTTCTGAGATAACTTTTATGAGATGTAGTCGGCATGTATTTTTGTTAGGATCGCCTCATTCCATTCCTTTCCTATTTGTTTATGCTTCTCTTTGGTAAACTACTCCAGCTGCTTTGCTCCTTAATGGCATTTCCATTTGTGTTGGTGCCTCTTTGTTTAGCTGGCCCACTCTCCCCTTAGCGAGGGAACCTGGGCAGGAACTTAGAGTGAGGGTGGAAATACCCCGAATAGTGTTAGTTGTGACAAATCCTCTGTGACCTTGAGAGGGTAACATTGCTTGTTAGCATATTTTAAAAGGGAGTGGTAGTAACCTCCTTCACAGGATGGTTGAGAGGGTTAACAAATTAATGATGGCATTGCATTTTCCCAGAACCTAGTTCATAATGCTCTTAGGTTTGACAGCTGACACTAATGCGATGATTAAAGATCAGTGGCCTCAGTGGAGTAAGATAAAACCCAGTGAAGAACATTAACAAAACCATAAAGCTGCTTAGCATCACCACATTGCACAGGGTTTTTCCAACAGGGGCTCAAGTTCTCAGGCCAGACTGTCTCAAGGCTGACTCAGGGCTTTATCCCTGGATTGCGCCATAGCAGGGATGAGCCTAAAGGATTTTATTCTCAGTGGTTTAAATGACGATGTTGCTTATTTTTATTACACATTTTTGCATATTGGCGATTTCACCAATTTATGTGGCTAGACACAAGTATTTATGTGAATGTTTAATTTGCTTCATCATCATGATAGGAAAGCTAAGATCTCAAGAAGAAACTCCGGGTATATATTAAGTGCCAGATGAAATTTGGGAAAAACAAACTTTTATCATATCCAGTGTCAATGATTTTTTTCTTTTCCTTTCAAACTGAAAGTCTGTAGTTGTGAGACAAATCTAGACTCCTAATGAAAATGGCCTCCAGAAATTAATGGCAGGCAAGATGCTGCAACCACAGGCTTTCTGGCTTTGTGGCACTGTACCTTCAGTCAAAAACTAAATATGGGCTGGGAGGAGGAAGAACCCTGGATGCGATTACCTGTAATGATAGAAAAAAAAAAAAAAAACAGTAGCATGTTATTTGAGACCAATTTTTATTTTGTCCAGCTGAAATTATGTGAGGTATCTCTGTCCAATAGAGAGAAGAAAATAGTCTCTAACTTACAAGTTGTAGTAGAAGAAACTGCCTTTGGTCCCAGAGGCTGCTAAGTAAATTATCACTGAATAATTGACTTTGGAAGCTAAAGTTGGCTTGTTGGAAGCTGGAGAGACTTTGAATTCCCTGTTTCACACCCCCTTGTGTCTCCTTTTCTGTTTTTATCCTCTCTGGGGGTAGAAGAGAGAGCTCTTTGGGCTTTCCTAACTCTCTTTGGTATATAAGACCTAACATTCATGCTTCCTGGAGTTCACAGAGGCGTTTCAGGGTCTGAGACCAAGGTACCACCTAAGATCCTTAGGTAAATGGTGAAGAGGATGTAAGCCCACAGGTCAGGGAGCTGGAGGAGGAAGACATAGAGGAGGGAGGATTGCGGCTGCAAACAGCTTCAATGCCTTGATGGCAAAAATAGGAATCGGAGGGGTATTTGTTACCTGGGTTACAGGAAATAAATCAGTTGCTTCACATTAAGTCTGTTTTCTCATCTATAAAATGATGGTGTCAAGCTATGCAGTGAAAACAAATAGTTTCAAATGTTCAGTGGCCTAAGATATCAAAGATTGATTTCTTGTTTTCTATTGGGAGCTCACTGGACCTGGCAGGGAACTCTGTGCTGTATTGTCCCTACCCAGGCTTCCAAGCTGAGGGCCTCTACCATCTGGAATGTCGTTAGTGGCCATGGCCTGGGAAAGGGAATGTGGCAAGCCCGACAGGAGCTCTTAAAGGCTTCTAGGCAAAATGGTATATTCATTCATATCTTACTGGCCAAAATAAGTGGCATGACCATATTTAGCTTCAAGCAGGAGAAGCATAATCCTATCATGTGCATGGATGGCAAACCAGAGGCTTGGTGCCACAGGGGTACTTGTTATACCATGTAGTGGTCCTGGTGGATGGAGCATCATGTACCTAAGAAAATAATGGGGAGAAATGAAAACGATTCAGAAAAAAAATGTGCTAGGGAAATTATTTAAAAAAATGGGTGGGTCTTCTATCAATTTTCTGAAAGTCTATACTGTACTTAATTTTTTAACTTAAAAATTGGAAAACTTATGCAAATGTTAAGTAGTAATTATAGAAGAGAACCTCTTTTCTGTTTGGTTGTTGTCATTGTGTTACCTTCCTGAATGAGGCCATATGGGAACACGTACTCCTAGGTGACTCTTACGTAGAGGTGCAGTGTTGAGCTTGTCCTAACCTATTTCCTTATTAAACAGAACACCTGAAATCATACACCATCCAGGGTTAAACAGTGCTCTCCCAGGGCCGGGCGCAGTGCCTCATGCCTGTAATCCAGCACTTTGGGAGGCTGAGGCAGACGAATCATCTGAGGTCAGGAGTTCAAGACTGGCCCGGCCAACATAGTGAAACCCCATCTCTACTAAAAATACAAAATTTAGCTGGGCCTGGTGGCATACCCCTGTAATCCCAGCTACTCGGGAGGCTGAGGCATGAGAATCACTTGAACCTGGGAGGCGGAGGTTGCAGTGAGCTGAGATCACTCCATTGCACTCCAGCCTGGGCGACAGAGCAAGACTCCATCTCAAAAAAACAAAAAGTGTTCTCCCAGGTCATGAAAACTCAAGGTGATGAGAGGCAACAGGTCAGTAACGAACTAGAGTGTGGGGACAGGAGTGGACCTCACTTTAACAGGCTGCTCCTGCCTATGTGGGAGGTCGCCAGGACAGGAAGGCCAGTGATGGTACACAGAGTGGCTTTGTCTGCCCTGCCTGCCACCTGCTCATCTTCCACTTTTCCTGCACTAAAGTGCCACATTCCCAGGGTTGACTCATGAACAGCTAGATGGGTGCTCTTGGGCAAGGGTGTTGGCCGGGCGCAGTGACTCACGTCTGTAATCCCAGCACGTTGGGAGGCTGAGGTGGGCAGATCACAAGGTCAGGAGATCGAGACCATCCTGGCTAACATGGTGAAACTCTGTCTCTACTAAAAAAAAAAAAAAAATACAAAAAAATTAGCCGGGCATGATGTTGGGCGCCTATAGTCCCAGCTACTCGGGAGGCTGAGGCGGGAGAATGGCATGAACCCGGGAGGCGGAGCTTGCAGTGAGCAGAGATCACGCCACTGCTCTCCAGCCTGGGTGAGAGCGCGAGACTTCATCTCAAAAAAAAAAAAAGAAAAGAAAAAATGAACAAGGGTGTTGTGTTGGTTCTTTTGGCTTTTGCAGGTGATGGCTTGTTTCCTCCTGTGCTGTTGCCCTGTGGGATTTGCTCTGCTTTTCCCTGCACTACAGCTTGGAAATGCTCAGCGGATTTTCACTGAGCTTTGAGATCAGTGGTTCAGCTTCTTTGGCTGGGTACAGTGAGTGTGCACAAATGAGTGAAGCATGTTTAATAAGAGGATGTTGATGTGTAGAGATGAACCTTGAGCAGTGGCTTCTCGGTCATTGATACAGCCACCGGCTAGGAGTCTGTTTTGATAATTATTTTCTGGTATTCTCTTTTCACTAGGGAAAGAATCCCCAGGATGCCATCCTAGTATCTCTTCTTCTCCCCACCCTTCCACTTCTATCCCTGTTTCTTGTTCTCCAGAAGAGAAGTCTGGCGTTCTTTCAGTCCACTGTAAGCTGTGACCACAGTTACCTTCAACATGTATTGTAATCACTTCCCCTGTAGCTTCCAGCACAGTCTCATTTAAGAAATGTCTGATATGTGTAGAGGAAGCATTACATTATAGTATTACATCATATGCTATTTCTTAAAAACTTACGGAAAAATATAGGAATGTAAACTAAATACCTTTGCCCTTAGCTAAAAGAGTTTTTTTTCCCCTCCAATATATTCTTGTTACTTCTTCTAAATGAGTGCTTGAGCTCCAAATATACATCAAATCTTTTTTTTCTTTATCTAGCTACAAGCCCTATTCCATCTGACTGAATCACCAGGCTTCATGTTGCCTCTTGTTCTTGCAGGTATCCTCCAGGCAGGCTTCCCAGTTAGAGGCAGGGGAAAGATGGTGCAATACCAGACAGCATGCTCTCCCTCTCCATCTGGTATCCTGGGCGGCCTCACAGGGTCTTTTTTTTTTCTTTTCTTTTCTTTTTTTTTTTTTTTTAAGTGAAAGCAGGTTTATTAGAGAAACAAAAGAATGGCTGGAATGGCTGCTCCATAGGCAGAGCAGCAGCAAGGGCTGCTGATTGGCCAGGATCACATCTTTTAGGCAGTTCACATCAGTCAGTAGGGATGCCAAAGGGTGGTCTTTTGGTGGTTATCAATTGCTGGTGTGCCTTTCTCTATATAGACCCTTGAACATCTTCATTGTTCATTGGACTTTGTAGTTTCTTGTCAGCCCAGGTGGTGGTAGTGGCCTGTTGACCTGTAAGGACTTCAAACAAGCAAATATGAGTGGGGAAATAAGGGAAAGTGAGAGCTCATTGAGTGTGTAAGTGGAAATGTTTCACAGTAATTTGTAGCCCTAGAGAACTGAATATGGAAAACCAAAGAGGAGGAACAAGCAACATGGGAACATAGGAGTCACTGCATTGATGAGATCCAGGTCAGAGACAGAATTTTATCCTACAGTCACACTAAGATCTGGAACTGGTGACCTGCATGAGAGTGTCCACTACATCTGTACATGTTCATACAATATGAACACACACACACACACACTCTGAGGTTGGGAACAGAGGCTAATAGCAAGAGCTTATAGATGTGCTGCAGGTCTGAGAGGAACAGTGTTCTCTTCTTGGTATGTTGAGAGAAATATAAGCTGTTTCATTTATTGATAGAAATTGCCTTTGAGATCCTGTCATTTTGTAGACTTCTCCTGTTCCTTAAGTATGTAGGATCATGGATGAGAAAGGCCTAACTTCATGGAAAGAGTGTCTGTGGCTGGTTAAGGCATCTTTGTTTAGGAAAGCTTCCACTAGATGTGCCTCTCACTCGACCTTGATCCTTGCCTCTGTTCCCACTTATTTTTTGTGTGCTTGACCTTGAGTGGAGGTTATTTGATGTTTCAGGTTGTCACTAAGAGTAGTAGTTCACGGGAGTATTTTCCTGAAAGTAACTATCCCTCTACGGCTGTGATAAAGCATTCAACAACCTTCTTGCCTCCAATCTTGTTTCTGGAGCTCTAAGGTAACCCCCAGGAAGTTACATAAATACTGATCCAGCTGTTGTTGAGGTGCGGGCCCTACCATGATTGATACCAAAGTATTTGTCAGACTTCTCCATTGAACACTTCTGTTTCAGTATTGAGTTACGCTTAGTATAATGTTCAGTTTATCGTTGAAAGCCTTTTGTCCCTGTCCTGGGTTATGCCATTGGAAGCTTAGCCGATTTAGGGAGGGACAGGGGAGTTAGCGGGTGAGAAATCCTACTCTTTCCCTGCCTGCCACCAGGCCTGGAGATGCAAACCTGCAATGCTGGAAACACATATGGCTCTTGGCACTGAGAAAACCTTGTTGAAGATGAAAGTAAAGTTCCTCTGGTGACAGGAAGTTAATCAAAGCTGAATGTGGTAGACAAGGACGCAAGCTGGACTACTTGTTCCATCACTGAGGAGTATTTTATTATTATGTAAATGAGATTAAATGCACAGTGACTGGAAGGTATTGAGAACAGTGGAGAAAATTCAGAGGTGAACAGGCTCCTCAGGATTTAAACTCTGGCTGCAGAAATGTTTTTGTAACTCTGCTGCCTCTTAGTCCATCAAACGCTGAGCAAGGGAAGCTCCTCT
>NW_012108031.1:650704-663110 GCF_000951045.1 Mandrillus leucophaeus | reverse complement strand
CAGGAACTAAGAGAGATGCTCTTCAAGGCTCTCTGAATCAACTCCATGCAACCTTACATCCATTTGCTTAAGATTGAAATTCCCTGCAGAAGGTATCTGATGGATCTAGCTTGGACCACTTGCCTGTTTCTTGACTATGGGAAAGCGGGGGACTTGGATAGCCCCACTTGGACAGTGTGCAATGGCAAAGGGACTGTTTCCCAAAGAGAGATGGAGTGCTAGAAAGGCAAAGACTCCGGTATCCACCAGGGGAATTATAAAATTTAGCCATTGATATGTTTCCTGGGATTGCCAGCCAATGAGCTGACCTACATTTTATTTGGGGCTTACTCAGTGTTGGCAGTTGTAATGGTTTGAGACCACAAAGCTTGGAATCACCCACCTATAGGTGCCTGAATTCATCAGCATTCTGTCCTTTTCCCTTATTCCCAGTGCGAGCAGTCCCACCTCATGAGAGAGCATGAGGATGTCCAGGAGCGAACGACGCTTCGCTATGAGGAACGCATCACAGAGCTCCACAGCGTCATTGCGGAGCTCAACAAGAAGATAGACCGTCTGCAAGGCACCACCATCAGGTACACGGCTCCAGTCGGCTTTCACTCTGCCCCTCCTGCTAGACCCTCCATCTTGGAGCTGAAGTAGCCCCAACTATTAATATTTTAACTCCAAGACCGAAGTTCTAGTTTATAGATTATAAGCTAGATTATAATGATGTTTTCTTTGTATCTAAGGCTTTTGAAGTGTATATTGCTCTTAGTTTTGTTAATCATGTGCTTTCACCTCCCTTTTTCTGTTCTGATTTGGGTCCTTATAATAACCCTGGAAAGCAGTCAAGGTGGGGGTTGTGGTCCTCAGTTCATTGATAAGGGTATGAAATCAGAAGCTGAGTGAAATGCTTTAGTCATGAGTTCTAAATGGAGCCCCTTCCATCTTAGAGACCAGCGTCCCTGCTGCCCCTTTTATTCACTGGGTGGATGCTAAATGTGCAAACTATGTCCCTTCCTTGGAGATTTTGAGAGATTTATGAATGTAGCTTATAACTAAGCATTATGTAGGCTTCTAGATAATCTGATTATATTTTGAGCTTACCTCAAATTGCTCTACCAACATGGATTTATCCTCTTACCGAACTCATAAGGCAGGGGGCAAGGTTTGACCCATCATTTTACTGGTGAAAAAGCTGGGGCTTAAAGAGAGTGACTGCCTTGTAGTTAAAATTAGCAGAGGATAGAGGTGGGTCAGAACCCAGAATATCTCTGCTTTTACTGAATTTTCTCTTCATAACAATAACTGGTAGGGATTCTGCCTTCCTTACTTATAAATCACTTGGACCCTAAGTCTCCTGCCACAGTGATTAGTTGGTTGTATCTGCCCTGTTTCTCAGAGGAGAGGTTTGCTTTAAATGACTTCCTGAGCCGTGGATGAGAGCATTTTCATGTTCCTGGCGATGCTCAGGGAACAGCCTGAGGACAGCAAACGGCTGGCACCTACCTTTTTGGAGAAAGAGTGCTTTGTTCACCGAATGCTTACACAAGCCACAATTTTAAAACAGTTTCATTCGCAGCTACTTTAAACTCTCCTTCTAGAAGTCAGAGGAAACTTTGGATGCATTTTGTTCCAACACCGAGAGTCACAGTAATGACAGGGCTTCTTGATGAGGCTACTAATGGGCATCTGTTTTCTGGGCAAAATTGTGGAAAAATTTGCACTGAGCAGGAGCCACACAATAAACTGCATATTCTAATTTAGAACCTCAAGGCTTTTAAATTGTATATTGGTTTTCAGAGTGATTGTAGTTTAGAAGTACATGAGCAGAGAAGAATTTTTAGCCCAAAAGAATGATTGTAGCAGATTTAAAGGAGCCTGACATAGGACACTGGCAAATTTGTGATTTTTATTAATACATGTTGCACTTTTAAACACTTGAGAAAGTGAAAGCAAATGGGCTCAGTAAGTTGTGAAAAATACAAAATGTGAAAAAATACACATCACCTAGAAATCTTAATTGAAGATGTTTAAATTGAATATAATGACCAAACTGCTTCACTTTGAAATGCAGTGAACTTTTTGAATACAAACATTTATTGGTGCCTTTAATTTAAAGGAAGACTACATCTGTGGAGATGTCATATTAAATTCTGCCAGTCTGTGTTGTTTAATGAGCTGGCCCCTCCTTGAGGGGATTCCCTGCAAGGCTGGAAGATGCGTAGACATGTAGACCAATGAGACCATGTCTCTTCTTGTCCTCTGAGCTCCTGAGGCTTAGGCATCTCCCCAGCCCTCAGCACTCCAGCAAATTGGTTTGGCCTCTGAATTATTCAGGGTTCTCCAGAGAGACAGAAGCCAATAGAATATAGAGACAGATATATATCTATAAAGATATGAAAGGGGATTTATTAGGAAGACTGACTCATGCAATTATGGAGTCTGAGAAGTTTCACAGCAGGCTGCCTGCAAGCTTGAGACCCTGGGATGCTAGCAGCATGACTCAGTCCAAGTTTGAAAACCTCAGAACCAGAGAAGCTGATGGTGTAATTCTGAGTCCAAGCCAAAGACTTGAGAACCTGGGGGAATGCAGGTACAGGTCCTGGAGTCCAAAGGCTGGAGAGCCAGGAGTTCTGATGTCCAAGGGCAGGAGAAGAGTATTCCACCTCCCGGAAGAGGGAGAGTGAATTTGTCTTTTCTCTTCCTTTTTTGTTCTATCCAGACCCCCAGCCAGTTGGATGGTGCCCACATACACGAAGGGTGGATCTTCCCCCTCAGTCCAACAACTCACACACCAGTCTCCTCTGGAAGCACCCTCACACACACACACCTAGAAATAACGCTTTAACATTTCTCTCAGGCATTCCTTAATCCAGTCAAATTGACACCTAAAATTAGCCATCACAGTCTCAGCTCTTAATATGCTATGATGGGCCAAATACAGTAGGAACTAGGCACCGTGGATGAACTCTAACTGCCCTAGCATACCCAGGGTCTACAGAATGCTTGTCATACTGGACAGACACAGTGGTGGTAGCATTATAGACTTAGGTGTCACTTAAATCTGGCCTCAGTTAAGAATTTATTGGAGAGGCTAAAAATCTTTATTAAGGGCATAGTTTGTATAACCTATGATATATCCACACTTAAGCTATACTGAATTGCTTAAGGAAAGAAAATGACAATCTCATAGTTTTCTATTTTTATCTCAGGTCACAGTCAAAGCACCAGGCACCTTCTGTGACTGCCCTAGAACACTCTCCGATCCCTTATAGTCACAGTGCTAATGTAGCCAAAAACCAGATACTGCAGGTTGCAGAATTCTAATGTGAGTTGAATTCATAGCCACATCAGATCTTTTAAGTGAAGATTAAGCATTGGTAGGAAAAAGTGAAATTGTGAGAATTTGTAGGGTTCATTTGGGTAGATTCACATGCATTCACACACCTAGAAACTACAAATTCCACTGAGCACTCCTTCCTACAGAAACAATTCTCCCTCCTCATCCAGTAAAGCAAATCCTATCTTGCTTGGAGACTCTATAACTATTTCGTGCCAGGTAGGAGGTGGCAAATATAGTCATGTCCCATTTCTACTTCGTTCATCTTTATCTTTAGGCCTAAAAGTGGTCAAATGTCATCATGTCCCAAAGAGATAAGTAGAAAATCCAACTTGGAAAGATACAAGTAAAGCACTGGAAGATTTATAAGATTCCATTAATTTACATTTAATAAAACTTGGGGAAGCTGTATGTTCCTTAGAGATGCTGGATAGACCTTTGATGCATAGTTTGCAAATATTTTCTCTCATTCTGTAAGTTGTCTGTTTACTCTGTTGATAGTTTCTTTTGCTATACAGAAGCTCTTAAGCTTCATTAGATCCCACTTGTCAATGTTTGCTTTTTTGCTGTTGTTTTTTGTGTCTCTGTGCGGTGGTGCATGCCTATAGTCCCAACTACTCGGGAGGCTGAGGCAGGAGAATCGCTTGCACCCAGGAGGTGAAGGTTGCATGTGTCTTTATAGTAGAATGACTTATAATCCTTTGGGTATATACCCAGTAATGGGATTGCTATGTCAAATGGTATTTCTAGTTTTAGATCCTTGAGGAATCGCCACACTGTCTTCCATAATGGTTGAACTAATTTACACTCCCACTAACAGTGTAAAAGCATTCCTATTTCTCCACATCCTCTCCAGCATCTGTTGTTTCCTGACTTTTTAATGATCGCCATTCTAACTGGCATGAGATGGTATTTTGTTGTGGTTTTGATTTGCATTTCTCTAATGACCAGTGGTGATGAGCTTTTTTTCGTATGTTCATATTAATTCATGTGTGAGATTAGGAACTAAGGGTTCTAGACCATGGAGGGAGGAATTCAGTTGGACTGATGATGACTTTATTTATAGGACTTTTCCTGTGAGAGATTCTGGATTTTGTATATTAGGCTCAACAAAGGACTCTACATTAAATTATGTTGAAATGCTAGAACTTTCCTAGTATAATCTAGAAAAAGTTTAGAAGCCTGAGGAGTCAGCAGTGTTAACTGGGAGATAATGTCCTTAAAATGGGGTCCTTGATACCACTGAACAACTACAGTCAAAGTGGGCTTGGTTATTGTATTGGTCAACAAGGTCACAATAGTAGTCAAAAAAGTTTGACCTGCTAGGGATTGTTGTAGTGGCTAAGTAAGCATGAGATCTCTAGAACTGATGGAAATGGGCAGCCTACTAAAGTTTTACCTGATCATTATAGGCAAACTCTGGTCTGGTGAACAGAGACTTTACTTGTCATCACAATGGATAATCATAGCCTCATCCAATTCACTTACCTGGATACCAGGCCAGTTATAGAACCAGAGCCCCCTGGATTAAGGGGAAAATGTATACAGTCATGCCACAAGTGAGTGCAGTAAACTTTCCTTTTACCCCTTCAAAGAAAGAGAATGGCAGGTACTTATAGGGAGAGTGTGCAGTGGGGAAAAGAGAGAACCATATTCTGAGGTAGATTACTAGACTTTGAGTCTAAACTGATGATAGCCTATGGAGCTCCAAAATATTTGTGGTTTACAAGTCAGAGTAGGGACTTAGGAAGGTATATCAGTCAGCTTGGGCTGCCATAACAAAATATCATAGACAAGGTAGCTTATTTCTCACAGTTCTGGAGGCTGGGAAGTCTAAGATTAAGACACGAGCTAATTTATTTCCCCATTGAGGCTCTGTTCCTGGCTTGCAGATGGCCACCTTCTCACTGTGTCCTCACATGGAGGGAAGAGACAAAGAGGAAGCAAGCTCTCTGCTGTATCTTCATATGAGGGCACCAATCCCATCATGAGGACCCCACCTTCATGACCTCATCTAAACCTAATTACCTCCTAAAGGCCCTATCTCCAAACACCATCACATTGGATATTAGGGCTTCAACATAAGAATTTTGGCATGGGCCAGGTGTGGTGGCTCATGCCTATAATCCCAGCACTTTGGGAGGCTGAGGCAGACAGATCACTTGAGGACAGGAGTTTGAGATCAACCTGGCCAACACACGCCTGTCTCTACCAAAAAATACAAAAGTTAGCTGGGCGTGGTGGTATGTGCCTATAGTCCCAGCTACTTGGGAGGCTGAGGCAGGAGAATTGTTTGAACCCAGGAGGTAGAGGTTGCAGTGAACCAAGGTCGTGCCACTGCACTCCAGCCTGGGTGACAGAGAAAAAAAAAAAAGAATTTTGGGACACAATTTAGTGCCTAGGACCTTCTGTGACTACCCTGGAAGACTCTCCCATCCCTTATAGCTACAGGGCTGATGTAGCCAACAATCAGACACTGCAGGTTGCTGAAAGTCAGGTGATAAGTACCATTATGGACTCAATCCAAATCACAGTGGACCTAGTTATGGCACCATCTGAGAGGTAACCTTTTTCAACGCCCTAGAGATGTGGTAAATGCTCCCAAGTAGCAACAGTATATGGTGCTGTGTTTTGTGGATTGAGAGAATAGAAGTGGCCCTTCTTATGCATAAACCTAAAAATCCACTTCAAAAGTTTTCAAAAGTTTTTGCTTCTGTTACCCTGATACCAAATGCAGACAGAGGCATAATAATAACAACAACAACATCAACAACAACAAAAAAGCACCAACTTCAGGCTAATATCACTAATGAAAATAGAGGTAAAAATCCTCAACAAAATACTAGCAAATCAAATGCAACAGCACAATAAAAAAAGGTCATTCACCGTGATCAAGTGGGATTCATCACAAGGATGCAAATATTGTTCAACATATGCAAATAAATAAACACAATATACCACATTAACAGAATCAAGGGAAAAAAGCATGATTGTTTCAGTAGATGACAGAAAAGAATTTGATAACCATCCCTTTGTGATAAAAACCCTTATCAAAATGAATACAAAAGGAACATATTGATATGGTTTGGCTCTGTGTCCCACCCAAATCTCATCTTGAATTGTAATCCCCACATGTTGAGGGAGGGAGGTGGCTGGATCATGGGGTTGGTTTCTTCCATGCTGTTCTTATGATAGTGAATGAGTTCTGACAAGATCTGATGGTTTTGTGCGTGGTTGACAGTTCCTCCTTCACATGCTTACACTCTCTCCTGCGGCCTTGAGAAGGTGCCTGCTTCCCCTTCCACCATGACTGTAATTTTCTGATGCCTTTCCAGCCATGCCCAACTGTGAATCAATTAAACCTCTTTCCTTTCTAAGTTATCCAGTCTCAGGGAAGTTCTTTATAGCAGTGTGAGAACAGACTCATACACATATCTCAAATAAAGGCAACCTATGAAAAACCCATGACTGATATCATAGCAAAGGGGGAAAAATTGAAGGCCTTTCCTCTAAAGACTGGAACAAGACAAGGATGCCCACTTTCATCACTGTTACTCACTGTAATACAGGAAGTCCTGGCTAGAGCAATTCAGAAAGAGAAAGAAATAAAGGGCATCCAAATTGGAAAGGAAGAAGTCAAATTCACCTTGTTCACAGAATTATCCTGTTCACAGATGACATGATCTTATATATAGAAACCCCTAAATACTCCAACAAAAAACTTCCAGAACTGATAAATTCAGTAAAGTTACAGGGTGTAAAATCAGCATATTAAAATCATTTTAGCATTTCTATGCACCAATAACAATCAGCCAGAGAACCAAATAAGTCAATTCTATTTACAATAGCTAAAAAATCTAAATTTTAGATCTGAAAAGATCTAAATTCTTACAGCAGCTCCTAAACCAGGAGAGCTACGATTACTCAAAGTCCTCAATCAACTAATTCTACCTATAGGAATATCAATGCCTGTATGAATCTTATCAGAAGTTGTCTTACACCCATGAGCTGTGCCATCACTAGGTCTATTTTCATTTATTTATTTATTTATATTTTCTTATTTCGGGTCTCTGTTTACACCACTGGGTCTAAAAGCAGACTCCTTCAGGAGTAGAGATTGTGGATTCCTTCATTAAATAAAGAATTCTAACCAGCTGAGATGCTAGCTAAAGAAAATAAGGATTTCCTAGTAGCAGAAGGAAGGAGTAAATATCAACTGTAGCCTGTAACCAGCTATAGCCTGTAATCAGAAGCAATGCTTAGGCTATGCATATTTTCTTGCTTTTATGTATATATGCATGTCCCTTTTTCCTCTTACTTTCTCCTATTTTTTTTTATTATTTATTTATTTTTGAGACAGTCTCACTCTATCGCCTGGGCTGGCATGCAGTGGTGCAATCTGGGCTCACTGCAACCTCTGCCTCCTGGGTTCAACCGATTCTCATGCCTACCCTTCCTGAGTAGCTAGGATTACAGGTGTGCACTACCATGCCCAGCTAAGTTTTTGTGTTTTTAGTAGAGACGGGGTTTCACCATGTTGGCCGGGATGGTCTCAAACTCCTGGCCTCAGGTGATCTGCTCACCTTGGCCTCCCAAAGTGCTGGGATTACAGGTATGAGCCACCATGTCCAGCCTCTCCTATCATTTTATATAGGATGAGTTGGTATTGGTGAAACTCATAATTTAGTAGGTAGGTTACATATCTGGGTGGATTTTAATACCATTTATATATGCCAAGAGTGAAGAATCTGAACACAAAATCAAGAAAGCAATCCTACTTACAGTAGCTACAAAAATTATAAAATACCTAAGAATAAATTTAACCAAAGAAGTAAAAGATCTCTACAAGGAAAATTACGAAACTCTCATTAAAGAAACTGAAAAGGATTCAAACAAATGGAAAGATCCCCATGTTCATGGATTGGAGGAATTAGTATTGTTAACCCATTTGTGCCTAGTGTTCTATTATTGGAACGCTAAGCTTGTGGGAGTTATTTATCTCCTACTGCTCAAGGTCATTGCCAAGGTCTGATTTTTCACACACAAAAAAATTTAAGGCTCCAGCATAAATGGGTTAAAATGTTAGTACTACCCAAAGTGATCTGTAGAGTCAGTGTAATCCCTATCAAAATGCCAATGTCATGGTTCACAGAAATAGAAAAAAAAAAAATCCTAAAATATATATGGAACTACAAAAAAAAAGAGAGAGAGAAAAAAAAAACCCAAATAGCCAAAGCCAATCCTGAGCAAAAAGAACAAAGCTGGAAGGATCACACTACTTGAGTTCAAATTATACTACAAAGCTGTGGTAACCAAAACAGCATAGTACTGGCACAAAAGCAGACACATAGACCAATGAAACATAGTAGAGAATCCAGAAATAAATCCACTCAGCTACAGTCATCTCATTTTTGACAGAGGCACCAAGAACATACAGTAGGGAAAGAATGGTCTCTTCAATAAATGGTGCTGGTCAAAGTGGATATCCATATGCAGAAGAACGAAACCAGACACCAGTCTCTTGCCATACACAAAAATCAGAACAGATTAAAACCTAAACATAAGACCTGAACTATGAAACTACTCAGAGAAAACATTAAGGAAATGTTCTAGGACATTGAGTCTGGGCAAAGATTTTTTTAGTAAGATCTCAAAAGCGTAGGCAATGATAGCAAAACTAGACAAATGGGATTACATGAAACTAAAAAGCTTCCACACAGCAATGGAAATAATGAAAGTGAAAAGAGAAATTACAGAATGGGAGACAATATTTGCACACTGTCCACTGGCAAGGAATGTAAGGAACTCAGTAGCACAAAAAACAAATCTGATTAAAAATGAGCAAAGATCTGAATAGACATTGCTCAAAAGAAGACATACAGATGGCCGACAGGTAAATGAAAAAGTACTCAAAATCACAGTGAGATATTCTCTCTTCCCAATTAAAATGGTTTCTACCAAAAGCATAAGGAATAATGGATGCTGGCCAGGATATGTAAGAAAGAGGAAGTCTCATACACTCTTGGCAGAAATGTAAATTACTACAACCACTATGTAAGACAGTATGAAGATTCCTCAAAAAACTCAAAATAGAACTACCATATGATCCAGTAATTCCCTTACTGGGTATATATCCAAAAGAAAGGACATCATTATATTGAAGGGATACCTGCATTCCCTTGTTTATTGCAGCACTATTCACAACGGCCAAAATTTGAAATCAGTATCAGTGCCTATCAACAGATGAATGGATGAAGATACATACAATGCAATATTAACAGCTATAAAAAAAAGAATGAAGTCCTCTCACAGCAACATGAACGGAACTGGAGGTTGCTATGTTACATGAAAAAAGCCAGAAAGCACAAAAAGACAAATATCGCATGTTCTTACTCATGTCGGAGCTAAGGAAGTAGATCTCATGAAGACAGAGAGTAGTTTGGTGGTTTTTAGAGGCTGGGAAGGGTAGGCAGGAGAGGGGGATGAAGAGAGGTTCAATAATGGGTACAAAAATAAGGTAGATAGAAGAAGTAAGACCTAGTGTTTGATAATTCAATAGAGTGACTATAATATTTTATATTTCAAAATAGCTAGTAGAGAATAATTTGAATGTTCCCAGCATAAAGAAAAGATAAATGTTGAAGGTAATGGATATCTCAGTTATCTTGACTTGATTATTACACAGTAAAAATGTATGAAAATGTCACAGTTACCCTGAAAATACATATCTATCCTGTATCAGTTAAAAAAAAAATTATAGCTTCTTATTTTTGCAACTTTGAGCACTGCTAGTATGAAATCTTAGCGAGTTCTCCATCAGAGAATACAAAAATGATTCAATTGACTGCCACCTGTTTGGCCCTTTGGGACACCCCATGCCACTGAGCCAACAAGCAAAGAAGGAAGTTACTCTACTGGCTGGAGTAACTATCAAGAGGAAATTGGAACACTGAGTACTATGTCTGAATACCTAGGATACCTTCTAGTAATTATCCAGTAGTAAAAGTAGATTAGAACAACCCAGTACAGGTCAGGCCAAATACAAGTCAGTCCACTAAGGGCTAGGCCCTTGAGGAATAAAGATTTTAGATTACTTCATTAAGTAAAGAACTCATTCTAACCAGCTGAGATGCTAGCCAAACAAATAAAATATGGGTTTCCTAGTAGAGGGAAGTTATAAATATCAGCTCTAGCCTCATGACCAGTAGCAGAAAAGATGGCTAGGCTGTGCATATTTTCTTGCTTGTATATGTGTATATGTGTATATATATAAACACACATACACACACACATATGTACTTTTCTTTTTCCTCTTATTTTCTCCTATTATTTCAGATAGGGTGAGTTGGTACTGGTGAAACTCATCATTTAGTAGGTAGGTTACATGATATCTAGGTGGATTTGTCATTGAATTAAAAGAGTGAAGATCACTTTACTATACTATTGTTAGGAATAATGTTTAAAATTTTAAGGAAATTGAATCCTTGTAAAGTTCCAGTTAATATAAAACTCAAAAAAAGGAAAAAATTATAAATTAAAAAATAAGAAATTAATCAAATTATTTTTTAAAAACCCTTATATCCCACACTATAAATGATGGTACTTTGAATCTCTCATTTTGAAAAGATGAACCTATTTAAATTGAATTGAGGGATGACTACAGAGAAGGTTAGTATCATTGCTATTGCAATTTAGAAATTGTGGTGTGGATAAGAGGGTGCATACAGTTAGTCACTGAGTAGCTAAAGAGGGTAGAGACTATGATAGCTGTTGTCTAGCACTTTGATACCATTTCCACCCCTCTCTTTATCCTCCCCAGAATCAAAGAGGGCCAGGGAACTCTCTCTCAGACTCTCTTACCAGCTGGGTTCTGGATAGAGTTTTAACTGTGCCGATGAAATGCACTCACGTGGGTTTGGAAGGCAGAGGGAGGTGGGAGCTATTCTCCCTCAGCCCATGGTGGTGCAAAGTCAGTAGCAGTTCCTGATCTCTGAGGGGATCACAGCCACAATGGCAAATCTGACAGCTCTTGGTGGCCTCTGCTCACCTCACTTTTCTGCAACCCTTCCAACAATTTTGCAGGCATGGAACTAAGTTAAATCCTTTCCACTTGAAACATGCAGTGCAGTTTGTTTTCCTAACTGCACTCTGCCTAATGCATCCTAAATCCTATCTCCTAGGATTAAACACTAAACACTTTATACATAAGGCCTTCTGAAAAATTTTATTCATGAATAATTTTAAACAAATCTGATCATACAACACGCACTGTTTTGTAATATGTGCTCTTTCTCTTTTAAAAAGCCACTGTTATGAGTGGCTTTTTTTAATGTTAATCTGACTTGGGGAGATTATACAGTGGGATGGGGGAAATGGCAAAATATATCAGTAGCTCACTGGATGCAAAAAGAAAATAAAGAAGGATTTCTAAGCAAATTAAACATAAGATCTTTTCTTTCCCAAGGAGGTTATTTTCTTTTCTGTAAGCTACTCTCATAACATCAGCCTCTCACTACCAAGTCTCATGAGTTGTTCATATTCTCTGCTTCATCTCCCCTTTGCTCATTAGCTCACTGCTGCTGTGTGGCTTCTGACTCCAACAGTTTACCAAAACCCGCTTGCTGTGAACTGAGCTGTGGTGCCCTCTTTGCCAAATGCATATATTGAAGCCCTAGCCCCCACTATGATGGTATCTGGAGATGAGGCCTTTGGGAGAGAATCAGGGTTAGATGAAGTCAGAAGAGTGGGGCCCTGTCTTAGTCCCTTTGTGTTGCTAGAAAGGAATATCTGAGGCTGGGTAATTTATAAAGAGAAGAGGTTTGTTTGGCTCACAGTTCTGCAGGCTGTACAAGAAGCATGGCACTGGTATCTGCTTCTGGTGAGGGCTTCAGGCTGCTTCTCCTCATGGCAGAAGGGGAAGGGGAGCTGCCTATGCAGAGATCACACGGCCTGAGAGGGAGGATGTGCCAGGCTCTTTCAACAGCTCGCTCTCCAGGGAACTAATAGAGTGAGAACTCACTCACCCACAAGAAAGGGCAACAATTTCCTCATGAGGGATCCACCACCCCCACGACCCAGACA
>NW_012108031.1:625707-649994 GCF_000951045.1 Mandrillus leucophaeus | reverse complement strand
ATTTCCACTCCCACCAACAGTGTAAAAGTGTTCCTATTTCTCCACATCCTCTCCAGCATCTGTTGTTTCCTGACTTTTTAATGATCGCTATTCTAACTGGTGTGAGATGGTATCTCATTGTGGTTTTGATTTGCATTTCTCTAATGACCAGTGATGATGAGCTTTTTTTCATATGCTTGTTGGTCACATAAATGTCTTCTTTTGAAAAGTGTCTGTTCATATCCTTTGCCCACTTTTTGATGGGGTTGTTTTTTGGTGTATTGCCTTTTAAGAAGAGACACAAGACAGCTTGCATGTATATTCTCTTCCTTCCAGCCATATGGGGACGCAGGGAGAAATCAGCCATCTGGAAGCCAGGAAGAGCCCTCACCAGAAAGCAGCCATGCTGGACCTTGATCTTGGAGGATCTAGGCTCCAGAACTGTGAGAAAATAAATTTCTATTGTTTAAGCCACCCTGTCTATGGTGTTTTTTTATGGCAGCCTGAGCTGACTAAAACACCTTTCTTGAAAATCACTAATGATTTCTTAAATGAAAAATCCAGTGACCTTTTCTTGTCATTGGTCCCTTTCTATGGCATTGACGCTAAGCCATCTTTCTTTCCTGATGGCACTCTTCTTAAACCTCTAGGACCCTGCAGACTGTAGATCTTCTTTTCCCTCCATGGAATTTGTCCTCAGCCTGGGCTCCTATCCTAAACTCTCTCTCTCACATGTTTCACCTCATACAGCAGCAGCCCCAAGGCACAGACCCCTCCTATCTCTGTGATCTCAGCATTGGCACTCAACCCTTCTGTTTAATGGGGCTGCAAAATGCCCCCTCATTTGAGGACAGAGAGGTAACATCCTAGAGTCTCTGTCTACTGTAATATAATCTGACTGCTAAGATTTCAGGCCTGCACCAGGAGCTTGATGTTTCTCCTGATCTTTGGGCACACAGTTGCCTATGTGTTGTTGGTATCATGTACATCTTGATGTACATGCAGCCAACAACACACAGGCATCTGTTCATCTTCATGTTGTTGCATTTCAAACACTGTAACCAAAACCTCCTTGTCTGCCAGCAAAACATATTGTTCTGATTAATTTACAGTCTAAAAAGTATAGTGCAATGAAATAAAAATAAAACCCATAAAGAAGATGTGTTTTTCGTTCCCTGTTTTCCTGTGTGATCTATATCAATCTCTTTTTTAATATTTGGAAGTTCTTGAATATGGATCTTATATGAGCTCTTGTTGAGACAAAAATGGATTGTTATATTCATAGAAGAGCATTTCAAATCCCATTTGTTCAGTTATTCACCAAAAGATTCATAGATGAGTCTGATCTTCTCTATGCTATCTGAAAAAATAAAGGGAGATAGTATTGAAGAAAGAATGAGGACTTTATTCATCACTTATTTCCTGTACTAGATTCTTTCAGAGAACTAAAAGGAATACATTTCCTTCCAATAGTTTTAAAAAAACAAAAACAAAACAAAACAAAACAAAAACGAAACTTTGTTCTTTAAAAGAAAGCCAGCCATTTAAAGGCAAGTCTACTTTTAATTTAAGAAAGAATGCAGTTCACCCAGAAAAACACCAGGTCAAGTAGGGTGGATTAGTTGGCCACAGCTGACTGACAGCTTGACAGCTGTCAAGGCAGGCAGTTGACCATCTGGGTCTTCTCCACAAATCATTCCAATACAGTGGAAGGCATGAACGTGTACCCAAAATGAGAGAGATAATGTGGATAGTGACATGACAGTCTATCAAATGCTGTTGACTCCATAGTATTTTGAGCTTGAAGTCTGGAAAGCATGGTAAGAATTATACTTCCATTGACTTTTCCCTCTTCTGATTAAATAATTTTACCCCTAACCAATAATGAGAAGGAATCTTTAATAAATAATGAAATATCTTTTCCTTCAGTCATGACATTATAGTTGACCCTTTAACGATATGAGGGTTCTGGGAGACAACCTAGGCAATATCATTCTGCATGGAGCAAGGGCAAAGATTTTATGACAAAGACACCAAAAGCAATAACAACAAAGCAAAAATTGACGAGTGGAATCTAATGAAGCTTAAGAGCTTCTGCATAGCAAAAGAAGCTATCAACAGAGTAAACAGACAACTTACAGAATGGGAGAAAATATTTGCAAACTATGCATCAAGCAAAGGTCTATCCAGCATCTATAAGGAACTTAAACAAATTTACAAGAGAAAAACAACCCCATTAAAAAGTAGGCAAAGGACATGAACAGACATTTTTCAAAAGATATACATGCAGCCAAAAAGCATATGAAGAAAAGCTCAATATTGCTGCTCATTAGAGAAATGCAAATGAAAACCACAATGAGACACCATCTCATACCATTCAGAATGGCTACTATTAAAAAGTCAAAAAGTAACAGATGCTGGTGAGGTTGCAGAGAAAAGGGAACACTTATACACTGTTGGTGGGAGTGTAAATGAGTTCAATCATTGTGGGAAACAGTATGGCGATTCCTCAAAGAGCTAAAAGCAGAACTACCGTTCAGCCCAGCAATCACATTACTGAGTATATGCCAAGAGGAATATGAAGCATTGTATTACAAAGAACACATGCACACAAACGTTCATTGCAGCACTCTTCACCATAGCAAAGACATGGAATGAACCTAAATGCCCATCAATGACGGATTAGATAAAGAAAATGTGGTACGTATATACCGTGGAATGCTATGCAGTCATAAAAAATACAAGCTCTTGTCTTGTGGGTTAACCTTAGCAAACTAATGCAGAAATAGAAAACAGAATACTGGGTGTGGCAGCTAAATGATAACAAATGGACATAACGAGGGGAACAACAGACATTGTGGCCTACTTGTAGGTGGAGGGTGGGAGGAAAGAGAGGAGCAGAAAAGATAACCATTGGGTACTGGGCTGGGTGATGAAATAATCTGTACAACAAGCCCCCATGACACAAGTTTACCTGCGTAACAAATGTTCACGTGTACTCATGAACCTAAAGTAAGAGTTAAAAAAGTCCCAACAATATGAGGGATAATGGCACCAACCCCTACACTGTGGAGTTAAAAATCCAGATATAACTCGTGACTCACCAAAACCTTAACTACTAATAATCTACTGTTAACCTGACAAAAACAAGAAATGGGGAAAGGATTCCCTATTTAATAAATGGTGCTGGGAAAATTGGCTAGCCATAAGTAGAAAGCTGAAACTGGATCCTTTCCTTACTCCTCATACGAAAATTAATTCAAGATGGATTAGAGACTTAAATATTAGACCTAAAACCATAAAAACCCTAGAGGAAAACCTAGGTAATACAATTCAGGACATAGGCATGGGCAAGGACTTCACGTCTAAAACACCACAAGCAACAGCAACAAAAGCCAAAATTGACAAATGGGATCTAATTAAACTAAAGAGCTTCTGCACAGCAAAAGAAACTACCATCGGAGTGAACAGGCAACATACAGAATGGGAGCAAATGTTTGCAATCTACTCATCTGACAAAGGGCTAATATCCAGAACCTATAAAGAACTCAATCAAATTTACAAGAAAAAAACACACAACCCCATCAAAAAGGGGCAAAGGATATGAACAGACACTTCTCAAAAGAAGACATTCATACAGCCAACAGACACATGAAAAAATGCTCATCATCACTCACCATCAGAGAAATGCAAATCAAAACCACAATGAGATACCATCTCACACCAGTTAGAATGGTGATCATTAAAAAATCAGGAAACAACAGGTGCTGGAGAGGATGTGGAGAAATAGGAACACTTTTACACTGTTGGTAGGACTGTAAACTAGTTCAACCATTGTGGAAAACAGTGTGGTGATTCCTCAAGGATCTAGAACTAGAAATACCATTTGACCCAGCCATCCCATTACTGGGGATATATATACCCAAAGGATTATAAGTCATGCTGCTATAAAGACACATGCACACGTATGTTTATTGTGGCACTATTCACAAACAATAGCAAAGACTTGGAATCAACCCAAATGTCCATCAGTGACAGACTGGATTAAGAAAATGTGGCACATATACACCATGGAATACTATGCAGCCATAAAAAAGGATGAGTTCTTGTCCTTTGCAGGGACATGGATGCAGCTGGAAACCATCATTTTCAGCAAACTATCGCAAGAACGGAAAACCAAATACCACATGTTCTCACTCATAGGTGGGAATTGAACAATGAGATCACTTGGACACAGGAAGGGTAACATCACACACTGGGGTCCTATTGTGGGGAGGGGGGGGGATAGCGTTAGGAGATATACCTAATGTAAATGACGTGTTAATGGGTGCAGCACACCAATATGGCACATGTATACATATGTAACACACATGCATGTTGTGCACATGTACCCTAGAACTTAAAGTATAATAATAAAAAAAAGTCTACTGTTGACTTGAAGCCTTACAGATAACATAAGCAGTCAGTTAACACATAGACTAGTATCTATTAGGTTGTGTGAAAGCAGTTGCGGTTTTTTCCTTTACTTTCAAAAGCAAAACCACAATTACTTTTGCATCAACCTAATGTATATATTTCATGTATTTATGACATATCTTAAAATTTTTTTTTGTATTTCTAGGCTACACAATTCATCTGAGGTTTTTTCAAGTTGTCACAAATTTCCATAAAATTTTCAAATACATTTATTGAAAGAAAATTTGCGTATAAATGGATTAATGCAGCTCAAATCCATGTTGTTCAAGAGTCAACTACATAGTGTCTCATTGGTGTGAAATTTAGGAATTAGGCTGTGCTAGTAGTTGCATAATCTTAGGTAAGTTGCCTCTCGAAGCCCCATTTGTCTTGTTTGTAAAATAAAGGTAGTGGTCCTGGCTAAAACAGTCTTTAAAATCCCTCCCAGTCTGCCAGCCTGTGACTTTTCTGCCACTGCTGGTCATTACATAGGCAAGTGTACAATCTAATGCCTGCCTCCTTAGGAGCATTTGTTATGTTGTTTAAACTAGGAGCAAGCATTGATCGTTGCATCTCTTAAAGCAGCTTGGAAGCACTTCCCAGACACTTCTAAGTGAATGAAAGAATATGCATTTGGAATCCTGTGAGTTGACCCTTTATGTTCCAAGGAGAGACACCTGAGAACTTTGTCATTCCATGATTATAAACCTACCACTGCAGAGTGTCACTTTCAACATTTATCATTTTATCAGAGCTGCTATTTTTCTGGTTTCAAATGGCCACTTTTTTTTCCGTGTTTTTACATTTTCCTCTTTTCATCACCAGCATTAGCAGTTGGTGTTTTTTTGGGGAGGCATTTTTTCCCCAAAGAAATAAGTTATTGCTTGAGAAGAATGCCTGTATACACAACAGAAGTCATCTTCAGATGCTGTTGTGCTGTGTCATTAGCCACACAGCCTCACCAGGCATCCTCAAGGCTGTGCAGAGCCACTGCAGAAGCACAACTCAAAACCTCGTCTTTGCAAAACTGCCAGGGACTCTTAGTGTGTTTTACTTACTCCTTTGCTCTTGATGGAACAGTGCTCCTGAATGGTAGAGAAGACCCCCGGTCATCAGTGTGCCACGCGTACTGCAATCACAAATTGAGTTAGTTTACAATTTGTCATTTCCCGGTCCCAGGTTCCAGCCTCCTTTCAGGAATGATGCCAATGAGAGATAAGGATATGCAACTCCATGATTTTTTACGAAAGTCAGTGGGAGACCCAACGGGGCTGCATGAACTTTGTAATATTTAAGCTCAGTTTAACCTTTTTATACCTCATTCTTTGTGGCACAAGATCTTCCCTGTTCTCACAAGGTAGCTTTCCACCTCTAATGACTATTACTTTGTTGGCATGTGTTGTTTTAGTTCTAGAATACTTACAATGATTACCATAGCTGGAATGCATTTCTCCTCTTCTCATTTTATCTGTTTCCACACAAGATCTTGGCAACATTGATTCCTTCCCCTGAATTCCTAGACTTTCCACATTGTATTTTTATTTCTTCCATCTAACCCTGATTATTTGCATCCTCTGGTGCAATATGTTTTCCTTTTGCTCAAACTGCCCAGTCAACAAGTAGTCTGAGTGCCTCTCCATCCTCATGTTTCCATCCTGTGCCATATTTTGGTTTCAGCCATAGTGAACCGCTTGTTCCCCTCCAAGTTCTGCACATTTGCAGCTCCTCTGAGCCTTTGCCTGTGCTATTCCACACATGTGACCTAACTGAAATCTACTTGCCTTGAGACTCATCTTGAGTGCTTCTCCACCCAGGAGGTCTTCTCTGGTCACTCCCCACTGGCAGCCCCAGATATTCCACCTGTGTTCACCCACAGCATCCTTCTTGGGTTGTGAACATCTTTGTCTCCTTGAAGACAGAATCTGTGCAGTGTTTGTGGTCCTGTCTTTGTTTTGGTGCTCAAATACATTGAATGGGAATTTTTAGTTTGCATGTTGTGACACAGAAAACCTACTGCCTAATGTAATACGGTTCTCCTTCAGACTGTGCTCTGACCTCAGTAGGGAATGTTTCTACAATAACAGCTTCCCTTTCCCACACCTTCTCAATTCACTCCTTTATAAAGTTCATCCTAGTAATCTCTAGAAGTAATTCTGTACAAAGCAGGAGATTTGGCAGGAACTGTATACTTTCGAATCTGGCAAGCCAGGAGGGTTTAAGGTGGCTATTAAAGATTTTACAAATGCCATTTATACCAAAGAAACAGCAGTAGCATTTATCACTTGCTTTCTTGGCTGCAAAAAAGTCTCGGCTGAGCCAAAGCTGATTACGTTGGCCATGCAAGCAAGGTAATTTATTCATCATACACAAAATCTCCCCTTAACTAAAATCTGAATTTTAAGTGCTGACTGAAAGGAGAGCTAATGTATCTATCAGTGCACAATCGTCCCGTAGACCAAAAAGGCACTTAAGAGTACTTTTTAATCATTTTCTTTCCTAAACCTAATTATTGTTGACTTTTGCTTGCAGATGTCTAATAATTAACTTATTCATAGAACATTAGTCTGTATTTTTTTTTTGTCTTCACCACTCTCTAATTCATATTTTGCATGTCGTGGGGCTTTATATCTACATAAAGCTTTTCCAGATTTCTGGGTAGCTTTTATTAACAATACCTTATAAAACACAGGCTCAGCTGAATCCCTTTCCTGGGAGAAATTTGATATCTTGAGAGAACCAAGATTTCTGTTCTTCACCTTTCTCTGATTTATAGATGTGTCTCCAGCTTGCCTCCCTAAACTCTAAAGATCACCACTCATCATCTTGGTCCACCCACAATCCAACACTGTAGACTTTCTTCTCTGGTTGTTGACAACTTAAAATGAATGCCAAGCTGAGATTTCTCCGATTCCTAGCTTTCTTCACAGACAACCTGCCCTTGAGGCTGAGCAGACCTAAGTGGGCATTCCACTCCCAGTTAAATCCCCTGACAGTTTCCCCTACTCGTTTACTTGCAAAATAGATCCTTCAAAGAGGGTTCATTTTGCTGTCTCCATCCCTGTGTCCAGTGTATGTGTGGTGGTGGTAGTGTGGGAAGGGGACACTGCACGTGCTCTGAAATACATACTGCAATTTTAAGTTTCTCAGCTTGCTAATAGTACAATGAAGAGACCAGAGGTTGAGGGACCCCTGAAGGGCTGAGAATAGGTAGGTGTGTGTATACAAATAAAACACGGTGGGGTTTAAATGTTGTCTTCTTGTTAGCAAGTGCAAATTAAAGGAAATAGGCCACTGAGTGGTGTTCTTTCATTCAGTGTTCCGTTTTCTCCTCATTGCATCCTCTCTTCCCACCCCCTAATTCTACCTCCTTTCTTTGGGAAGTTAGCCTCGTCTTTCTTGGGCATGCTGATCCATATATCTTTCCAAAACGTCTAGTTTGATCTGCACAGATGAGGTGCTGGTTTCTCAGTAGCTCCAACCCCATCTCCAACCTCCAGCCTCCTTCAAGAAGGAAGCTCCTGTGGGCCCTCCACGTGGTAGGGCATGCCGTTGCTGTGTGCTAGACTCTTAGTTATTTGGTTCAACAGTAGCCTCAGTGCTAGCAGTCTTAGTTCTTTTTCCCCTCGGAATTTGAGGAGGTGAAGAAATCTCGTTTCTTCAGGAATCTTTAGAGGGGAAGAGTTTCTGCAGGCTGATAGATGAATCTCGTTCGGTACATGGGTATGTTATGTGGACACAGAAGCAACCTTTCAGCTTCACTCGCTGACCATAGGTGTGACCATCTATTTGGGCTGGGAGGAATCCTGGTCCATGTGGCCTGGGGGAGAAATCTATTTTCTCTCTGAATGTCTTTTTCCTGTCCTTAAAAGACATATTCTCTAGGGGTTGTCTTAAATCCTCTGTCAGTGGTGGCCAACTCTCCTTTTTTCTCAGGGAGGAAGATGAGTACTCAGAACTGCGATCAGAACTCAGCCAGAGCCAACACGAGGTCAACGAGGACTCTCGAAGCATGGACCAAGACCAGACCTCTGTCTCTATCCCCGAAAACCAGTCTACCATGGTCACTGCTGACATGGGTGAGTCTGCCTGCCGTTACCACCAACCCAGAGTTTGGTTTCTGGATTGTAATAGAAATTTTAGAAATGTGAGGCAGCCTGAATTAAAATTTAATTTTTCAAGGAGTTTACTGAGTGGATGAAGTCACATGTATTTCAGTCCCTTACACATTACTTTGTTGGTCAAAATGGAACTGAAGCTTTCTGCTCTGATACAATTGTGATTCAAACATAAGTCACTTCTATTTGAAAATTCTGGAAGTAGGGAAGCAGTTTAAAAGGCTATTACAGCATTCCAAATTACAGTAATATCTGAACTATGATGGTGGGAATGGAAGGGATGGGATGGGGGCCAACACATTGCAGTGGAAGAACCCCAAGAGGTTTTAACAACTACTTGGGTTGGGTAAGAAGGAGGAGTCCAAAATGACTCCAATGTGTTGTTCCTCAGTGACTAAGAGAAGGATCATATATTCCTTAGTAAGGAAGTTTTGTTGAGAAATGAGTTGGGAAATAGTCATATTATGTTTGAGGTTGTAGAGAAATATCCATATGTAAATATCTGGTACGATGTATTTTAAACTGTAGGGTGTGACCTATTGGGTCTTGAAATTATATGAAAAAGTATTTTTAAATGAAAGCTAATAGGAAAGCAAGTGACAGTATTGTTTCATGAAATTTGTTTCTTGCATGTTTGTAGGCAGTAAGTTGCCAAATGAATGTTCTAACTGGGTTGCAGTCAAAATGTTACAAAACCACTGGTCTTGCCTACCTGGATATTTGGAAAGAGATTGAGGTTTAGGGAAGAGGCTTTGAAGTTATCTGGGCTAAGGTGATCCCTGTGGTTCGAAGGGTGTGGAGTCAAAAGAGGGAGGAGCAGCATATCTCAGGACAGACATGTTTACATGTATGGGAGAGAGGGAAGAAGAACCAGGAGAAAGAAGAGTGCATATAGTCAGTTTTCTTGAGTTTTATAATGAGTTTTTCTTGGAAGTTAAAATTTTGTTAGGGAGAGGGATTTTAATCAAATATTACATATTTGAGTTTAATTAAAATCCTATAAGTGCTACAACATTATGGAACACCGTAGTATGAGAGTGTATCCAAAGAAATTTGATTCAGTCTAGGGTTACAAGAAGGCTTCCTCTAGGAAGGAAGGAAGGAAGGATCTGGAGGATCAGTAGGAATTAGGCAGGTCAAGGAAGAGAATAGCATCCAGTGAGGGAGAGGAATGCATTTAAGGAGGTGACTGAAGATCATCATGGATGGAGGACACAGAGGTACAAGAGGGGAGCTGGAGAGGTAGGCAGGAGCTAGGCCATGCAGAGTCTTACAGGCCATGCTAGAGACCATGTTTGGTCTTTACCCAAAGATCCACAAGAAGCTACTGAAAGATTTTTTAATAGTGGGGGAAGAGAATGAGATCATCAGATTTGCGTTTTGAATCAATCACTCTGTAGTGTGGAGAAAGAATCCATAGATGAAGAATGAGTTGGGGAGGCTAGCTTGGAAACTGTTGCAGAAGTCTAGATGGGCAAAATTGTTGCTCAGATTAGGGTGGTGGCAGCTGAGATTTAATAAAGACGTAAAATTGGCAAGATTTGCTGAAGGATTGGAAAGCGATTGAAGGTGGAAGGGTGTGTATGCCCCATAAGAGTTTATTTGCACAATAGATGGACAACAGGGCCACTCACCAATAGGGCACATAGGAAATAGGACCCCGTGGTTTTGCTTTGAGTTTTGTTTTGCTTGGGGCAGGAACTATATGATAGGTGGAGATCGTGTGTTCTGTTTGTCCATGGGTTTATAGTGTCTTGAAGTATTTGAGCAGAGATACTTCAGAAGGCAGTAGGTATTCAGATAAAAAAAACCAAGAGGAGAGACCTGGGCTGAAGAAAAGCAGCTGGGAGACATCAGGGTGTTTGCACGTGATAATTGTTGACTCTGTCATTGCCCCATTTGTATCTTACTATCACATTGACATTTTAAATCACATAATAGTATTTATTTGCTTGACTTACTCTCCCACTAAATTCCACTAGGCAGAAGCATGTTTGTTTCATCTCCTAGTATATCTTCAGAGATTATCACAGGGCCTGGCACATAACGTGTTTAAAGATAGTAGTGGGAATGAATGAATGAGGTAATAACCAATCCACCAGTCAGCCAGCCAAAGATGAAGGAATAAAATGAGGAGAGTGGTATTCTGGAAGCCAGTGCGGCAGAAGAGGCTCTAACAAGGAAGGAGCGATCAGTAGTCTGGATTGCATCTAAGGCCAAATAAAATGCATTGAAGCCATTGACAGCTGTATGTTGGTAGCAGCTTAAACCAGGCAGAAGTATCATGAGGAGTGAAGACAATTCCCCCAATTAAACCGAACCGAGACTCTGGGCTTTATGTTACAATACACACAACTCCCTGCAACCAGACCATGCGTGTGCCAAGTTCATACCAGCATGCTAAGTTCATACTCACATCCTGACTTCATACAGGCATCTTAAATCTCTAACCCTGGCAGCCCCAAGCTTCAGGACTCTGTCTTCCGCCTTAGGCAGCCAGACAGATTTAAACAGCCTGGAAATTGCTAATCATTGTAGAGTGTCAACCCTATACTGATCCCTCTATTCACTTCTCTCAAATTGTATTTTATGGAATTAATAAGTGACCTGCACTCCAACAAAGTTCCATAATTAAATACATTTGGGAAGTGCAGGGATAAACCCACTTACATGGATGTCTTTCCTGTGGGACTTCTTGGACCTCCTGACATGAGGTGGTATCTGTAGCACTGGTCCTCACACAGAAGCCAGCGTCCGCCTGTTGGCGCCACGGGCATCCTCATTTTCCCAAACTATTCTTTTCATTCTGTCCCTCACTTAAAAACACATGGGTTAGTTATAACTGGTGGTAGCCTCTTTCCTGAGAAGACTGAGTTCCTGGAGGGGAGTGACCTTCCCTGCCCAGTGCTGACACGTGTTCTCTGTCCACACATAGAAGCTTTTTTTCTCATTTAGTCAGCAGACTCACTTGGGGCTGTGCTAGGTACTGGGGATAAAAGACAGAATCTGCTGTCAGGTCACTTTGCTCCCACCCTCCAATCCTTCAAGCCTAGAGTTACTTGTAGATTCCCAGCACGCAGCCAACAGGGTGTTCCCTGCTTCTGGCCTCCTCCTTGGCCGTTTGTTCTGTTTTTCTTCCAGCTCTAGCCACTCTGGCCTCCTGGCTTCCTGTTCCTCCAGCCTGAGCTGCTTCTCCTGCCCGGGGCTCTGTGCTGGCTGTTCCTTCCGCCTGGAGCCCTCCTTCCTCAGCAGCTGTCTCTGCAAAGGACTCCCACCCTCCCCTCTAGAGTCATGCCTCATCCCTCACTCTTCTGCAGCCACTCCCTGCTTCATTTTCTTTCATAGCATGGAGCACTCCCTGAGGATGGATTGTGTTTATACTCTCTTCCTTGTGTGTTATCAAGCTTTATCTGGCTGTCATGCCAGAGTGCAGGCTCCACGCGGGCAGGGACTTCACCTGCCTAATTGATCAGCATAGCAGTGCCTGCACATAGGAGATACTCACATACTTGAGCAGCAGTGAATGAACCCCATCCCAAAGCTCACAGTTCTTTGGAGGATGCAGACAGGTCCACAGGGAAGACCTCACAGTGCAGTTAAGACTCCATAGCAGGCCTGCAGTGGCCCTGGTGATAACCTCGGGGAGGAGCGTGGAAGAACGCTTCCCAGAGGTCACAGCCGAGCAGGAATCCGGGGACTGAGTGGGGTCGGATCCCGTGAGGAGGAGGGTGCACCAGGCAGGGGTAGCTCTGCCAGATCCCCCAGGAGGACAAACACTTGGGCACAACAAGGAGGAGTTCATGAAAGCTGCTCACACAGCGTAGTCGTGTGTTTGTTCAGCGGAACTGGCCGTCTGCCTCTTCTTACTCCTTTGCCATTTTCCAATTAAATTTCTTCAACAGGGAAAAAAGCTTCCATATATAAGCACCATTATAGGAAATCATTTAAAAGTAGCCATTTCATTATAGTTGCTATATTTGCAAACCTGCATTAGTAACCCAGAGATTTTCTTGAGCTGCAGAATTTGCTGCAGTGTATTTGCTGATCTCCAAAGATAATAGGACTAAGTCCAACCTATTCGCTTCATCAAAATACACTTTCTTTTGTTTTCATACCCCACCCATCAGAGTCCAGCTGCCCCTTCAGTAGGCTAGCTCCTGGGCCCTGTCTTCCAAGCCCGGAGGAATAAACGATCCAATTAAAAAGTTCTTTGACTTACCTAAGCAGTCAAATAAAGGAGAAAGATTCCAGCCTCTGTCACGTTGCATGTTTTTTTTTAAAAAATTCCCTCTTTTCAAACCTGGTCACACAATTGTTCAGAAAATAAAGGTAATTAAGTGGACAAAGCCAAGGTAGGAGTCATTGCTTAGAATTTTTATGTCCTCCATCTGGCAAAGGCTTGCCGTTAAAAGAGAGGGTGGATATACCAGCTAACATGCTTTACTCACTTACCCTGTGTCAAGCATTTACATGCATCCCTCATGTTTAATCCCCAACCCGGAAAGATGCCCTGAGGAGCTCCTCATCTGTAAAATCAGGATAATGGAGTTTAGAGAGGGTAAGTCACTTGTCCAAGGCCACAAAGCCAAGAAGTTGTTTTTATTGTTGTCGCCTGTGTTTCTATAGATGGCTTTCCTTTGATAGTCCTTGGTTTAAACAGGAAGACATGCCAGTGGTTGATTTCCTTTGCTTACTGCAGTCCTTTGAGGTCTCTAGGGCTGATGGGGGAATTAGGGAGCAGCTGTGTGATCACAAGCACCTGGCTTAATAGCGAAGCATTTGCAGTCAGATTTTGTGGCCTTTCATATTAAAATAGAAACAACACTCTTGGACCCAATGATTCTGGGTATTGCAATAGAGCAGAGCACAGATGTGTGCACACAGGCTCATTGCATCATGCACGTTAGAGCATGTTTGGTGTCCTTTCCTGCGGATCATTTTCCCACCTCTGTTAATGCAACAGCAGTGCTTTTCTGGAGCAATTGTTTCCAAAACGAAATCCCTGATTGTATGGGCCTTTGCACAGCCAGTGAAGTGTTCTGTTATTTTGAGATCTCTTCTGATTTTAGGTGATAAATTTTTATTTTTCTGGAATTTAGCACTATCAAACTATTATACCCTCAGGATTGAAATATGAAACCATTATACCCTGAGGGTTGAGATTTATACCCTTAGGGTTGAACTCTACTCATACCCCAAGGTGTTCTATACATAGAATACCTTGCTTTCTGGTGTGATCACTTAGATTTTTCCTCTGTATGAGTAGGTTTTGGAGGACAACCAAGGAAGAATTTACACATGAAACCTGGCTTTTTGGTGCAGTTGTGACTGTGAAATATGTTTGATGCTAAAGCCAGATTTTCCTGGCTTACTGGCTCATGAGGCTTAATGGCTTCAGGAAAAAGTGTTTACAAGCGTCAAGCAGCCACTCAGAGTGAGGAGAGAGGGTCGGGGCAGGGAAAGGCAGCCCTGCCTCTTCCAAAAACAGTTTTTGCAGACATGGAGAGAACTGTTAACATAGGTAAAGCAGGCTGTCTGGAGAACGCTCGCTTTTTGCTAGGAATGAGGTAGCTAGATAGTCAGTGATCCTCTAGTCCACAGACTGAAAAGGTAGACCAGACTGAAAGTTGTACTCTAACTAGTTGATGTAACAGGCCAAGCCCTTTGTTACCTTTTTCTTTTCTTTATATGGGCAACTTAATTTCTCTGGAGAGGGTCACAATATGGATCATCCCTGAGAACCAGGTAACAGTTTGAACACTGATTGACTGGAGCACTGGCTGGGGTGACTGTGTGTTTTCTCCCAGGGATCTGAGCCTGGTCAAATAAGACCTGTCTGCAAATGGTAACAGAGCTAAGCGACTGAGGAGAACCCCCTAAAGTCATTCCAGAATCTTCCTTAGAGTAACCAGGGTTGAGAGCAGGAAAGGTTATTTTTCTACTTCAGTTTGTGTTACTTTGGAATATTTCCCCCACAGTCTGCTGTTCCATAACTTTTCAGTCCCCAGAAGAGACTTGGGGTATAAGATGGAAATGGAAAAGCATTAATCTACAGCCTTTTCTCAAAATGAGCTCCCACAGTTCTTGGGATTCATGAACTCCTATTATTAACATAAACAGTCTTTATTTTCTAAACAGACCATGTCTTTTAAGGTTGATTTTGTTTTGGTTATTTGAAATTCATGACATAATTTCTCTTAAAACCAGCATTACAATAAAGGAGTGTTAGCTGCCGAAACCAGCCTCAGAAACCCTATGTAATCTGTCATGGAAATAACTTCGGGACCTTGCTAGTGTTGTTACCACATCCCCAGCCATCAGTGTGAACATTGCTGCTATGAGAAAATATTTTGTAGGTCACATTTGGATGCCAGAACCACATCTTCCCCCTCCTCCTGGCTGCATGGAAATCCTCTCACTCCTGTTAGCGTGAGGGCCACAGGGCCTGGGGTGAGTGCTAATGGAGGATCCACCGATTGTTCTCAAGGGCAGGAGACAGCCTGTCTAAAGGGGATCTGGAGCTGCCACAGGTGACCCAGGCAATAAGAAAGGGCCATTCGGACTGGAGGTTGGTGAGCCTGGGGGAGAGTGGGCAGAAATGAGGCCTGAGAGTTGGGCTGCGGTCAGTAATGACAGAAAGCCAGGGAGGCACAGTGAAGGGGTTGGAATTTATCCTCTAAACATACTTCTATTTCTTCAGGATTACTTCTCAAAGGTATTGAATGATTAAGTCTTTTCTTGTATATTGTCAGTTGCCGTTCCCTCTTTACCCCAAATATTTCCTCCCATCCTCTGCAAAACTGGGTATCATTCTTTTAAAGCTGTGCCAATTCAGGTGATCAGTAGTCAGATAAGTAGATTTGAACTTTTTTTCACATATGTGTGAAACAGAACTTTTCTTCCAGAAAAGTTCTGGCAGAAACCACTTGCCGAACATTTCTGCCACTGAGGCTGCAGGTAGATGGCTAGGAGTTATGTGGAGGTGCTGTCCCATAGCAGAGTGGGGGATCCTAGATGGACACCAAGGCCAGTAGAGGCTCGCAGTCCTGGAGGACAGCTTCCTGGAGTTGATGTTAGGTAATCTTCCTTATCCCTTCATATTTATGACCAAGTTTGTTGATTCACAGAAACAAACTGTGTCAGGAATCCAAAGTGACAACAGTGAAAATGAAAACAAATCTCCAGCTGGTAAGATTTTGCTAAAATAGAAGTTCTGAAAATGCAGCCTCGATTGCTTTGAGAAAAGAAACAGAGATCTATAGTCAGAATGTGATGGGGTAGCAGCTTGCGCTTCTCAGGCCCCCCACCCTGACTTTGAAAGAGGAAATTGTCCTTGACTCCTTCTCAGGCCTCGTGACAGGGGTGCCTCGCTTACTCAGTCCGCAGCTCTCAACCCCTCGAGGGAGGAGGAGCACGCAGGTGAGTGGGTGCAGGGGCCGGAGCATGTGCTTTTGAGCATCAGCAGGAGCAAAACTCCGGGATGGCCCCACAGCAGCATCTCGGGGGAAGACCTGTGACCCCCCCAAAGCTCCAGAGGGCATGTGTTACAGTGCTCTTTTAGCTTTGCCGTTCGTGAGCAGCTTAAGTGTTAAACAGCTCAGTGAGCCCTCTGCCTTTTCATGTGAGGCAGTTGCTCTCCACCACTGAAGGCAGAGGGTCAGTGTGACACCCTTTAGCATCTGCACCCATGGCACCCAAGCTCTTGTTTGGCATCCAGGAAAAATCAGGTGGCACAAAGGATTGAAGGGTGGTGAATACAGAGAATTTTATTGCCAATAAAAGTGGCTCTCAGCAGGAAGGGGAGCTAGAAGGGGGATGGAATGGGAAGGTAATCTTCCCCTGGATTCTGGCTGTCCTCAGCCGGACTCCTCTCCAAAGCAATGGTGTCAAGCCATTGCTCTGAAGTCAAGCTGCTGCTCTCTGACATCAAACCACAGTCTCTGACATCCAGCTGCTTCTCTTCTTCTTCCCTTCTCTGCTCTCTGACAGTTGGGTCAGGGTTTTTATGGGTATAGGATGGGGGGCGGGGTGGGCCATGGGTGATTTTGGAAAGGGTAACATTCCAGTGGGGAAAAAAGGTTGCATATTCTCACTTTGGGCCATGGTTCTAGGCTTCAGGGTGGGGCTTCACCAGGGACCCTGCCCTTTTCTGCCTAGAATTTCTCTGCCTCCTGTACCTGTCAACTTGTGCCTGTGTACTTGGTGATCATTTGGATGTAGAAGGCATACTTGCAGGAGAGCTCTCCTGTTCTGGTGGCTGCACTGAGAATTGGTCATGTTGTGCTCTCCATGTTAAATCTCTGCTGCAGCATATCCAGACCATGTGAGACCTTCTTGCCTGGTGTTTTCCCAACTTTTTATTTTAAAGATCTTCAAACTTACAGAAAAGGTAAAACAAGCCTCCATAAACCACTCATCTTAATCAACCAATTGTTAACACTTTGCCACATTTTGATTTTTTTCTCTCTTGCTCGCATTTGTGCTTGTGTATACGTTTTTTTCTGAGCCATTTGAAAGTTGCAGACATCATGATGCTTCACTCCCTAAAGCCATATGCATAAACCTCTCAAGAAGGAACCTTCCCCTATAATAAACACAGTACCTTCATCACACCTGAGAATTTTACCACTGATGAAGCATTGACAATCCACAGTCCATATTCAGATTTCCCCAGTTGTCCCATTAATGTCCTTGGTTGCTTTTGTTTAGTCCCAGATCCAGTCAAGGCTCACACATTATATGTAGTTTTCATGTCTTTTGACTGTCCTTTAATCTAGAACAGATCCTCCCTCCTGCTGTTTTGTCTCTCGTGACATTGCCATTTTGAGGACGTCAGTTGGTGATATAATAGAATGTCCCTCAATCTGATGATCTGATTGTTTTCTTATAAGATTTGAGGTTAACTTTTTTTTTTTTTTTTGCAAGAACATATGTGGGTTATGGTCCTCATTACCATGTTGCAGCAGGAGGGTCCTAATGTCATTTTGTCCATTACAGGTGATATTGAGGAGTTTTTAAACTACCACAACATTGTTCTCATAAGTCTTCTTGTCTTAGGTAGACAGAGGCAACATGGGACACAAAGCAAGGGGTAACCTCTATGGATACCCTTTCTCCCTTCCTCCCAGACCTTTCAGTCTTCTCTTTGGTGTTCAGCCCTAAAAGATGACTATTCTGTTTTCTAATTTTCTATGTTACTTTTTTTTGGTTTGTGTTTGTTCCTCAGTGGAATTAAAGAGGGCCTTGCTCTATGCAGAGTACAGAGGAATGCTCAAAAAAAAAACAACAGCCCTCCTGGTTTCAGCTGTAGAGCTACAACAAGATCTGAAGTGTTACATCCCTGGGATATAACATCTTGCCTTTACAGAAAGTCTGTATTGATGCTGAAAGAATCTGTAGGTCTCTCTTCCACCTTGAATTGCTTTACCAGGCATGGTGTTTGCCCAGTCAGAAAAGAGGGGTGGGTGGTGTGCGTTGGCCCTCAGGAGGCGGCAAGGATATGGTGAATGGCCAATCCTGCTACAGCACACATTGTAGCAGGCCTACAGATGCTTCTGTTTCTTAGCCTGGCTAAAATTCTCTGTGGCTTATGTCTCTAACTTCACTGACAGCTTTCTACCTTGGGAATCTTAAAGGAAAGCTTTCTACCTTATTAGCAGGCTGTGATAATGTCATTTGATATGTTTTAAATTTGATGATACTTGATTAACAAGTGAATTAACAAAAACTTGGGACTTTAAAAAGTTGGCTTATAAAAAGTCTTCCATTGATTTTACATGTTAATCTCATCCAGTGTCTGTAGAGCACACGTTCCATGCCCAGCACTGCGAGTCTCTGGGAACACACTGTTGAATGAATGAAATCATCAACTTTTAGGGCTGAGTGCCAAAGGGCTGGGAAGGCTTCCTGGAAAATGAGATTTCAAGGCTGTATTAGTTCGTTTTCACACTGCTATAAAGAACTACCTGAGATTGGGTGATTTATAAAGAAAAGAGGTTTAATTGATTCACAGTTCCACAGGCTGTATAGGAAGCATGACTGGGGAGGCCTCAGGAAACTTAAAATTATGGCAGAAGGTGAAGGGGAAGCAAGCACATCTTACATGGCCAGAGAAGGAGGAAAAAGAGAGAAAGGGGAGGTGCTACACACTTTTAAACAACCAGGTCTCATGAGAACTCACTATCACGAGAACAACAAGGGAGAAGTCTGCCTCCATGATCCAGTAACCTCCCAACAAGCACCTCCTCCAACACTGGCGATTACAATTCAGAATGGTTTTTGGGCAAGGGCACAAACCCAAGCCGTATCAAAGGCAAAGCTTAATCAAGACCCAGCATGGAAGGCTTCCAAACCAGGCAGATACCTAACCAGTAGTGTGAAGCAAGTACCGATCCCCAGGAACATGTGTTTTTGGAAGCTGGAACCATACTTTGGAGCAAAGTCATTCTGGTAAAGAGGGGACTGCTTGGTTGGAATCAGGTGGACCAGCGGAGTGTTTGTAACATCTCACTTGTTGGAGCTGCACTTTTATTTGAGTTAGGATTTTTACAGGGCTTGTTTGTTTAAAAAAGCAACTTTTAACACCTGATTCAAAATGAACCAACTCTGCTGTAGTTAATGGTGTCAACTCTGGTCATAGGCATAGCTGATCCTAAGTGAGAAAAAAGAAAATCAGCTTTGCCCACTGTGTGTGTTTAAGCAAGAAGGCTCATTAGCCTTCTTGGTTTTCATAGCCATGAATGTCCTCTTACCTCCTTTCCAGATTTCCAAAGTATAGTAAGTCCTCAGTGTCATTGATAGGTTCCTGGAAAATGCAACCTTAAATGAAATGACGTGTAACGATACCACATTTATGGTTAATTCATATAATCAAGAGTTAAGTTCCTGTAGTGTATTTGTGGTCACAGAAATGTTAGTGAATTTCTAAATAGAGACCCAAAACACTTCTAATATTAAACGTGGGCATAAACTTGAGCTATATGTACATTTAGGGCAGATTAATAAAAATAAGGGAGATAATTATTTAACCCCTTATTCTAGGTCACTGTCGCAGGTAGCTGACTCCTATCCCGGGAGCTCAGGGTACTGGATGGGAACCCACCCTGGCCAGGTGCCATCCCATCGCAGGACACACACATTCGTTCTCTCTGTCTCTCTGTCTCTGTCTCTGACTGGGGCTATTTAGACATACCAATGAACCGAACGTGCTGAGCTTTGGGGTGTAGGGAAAACTGGAATACCCAAAGATAAACCACACAGCCATGGGGAGGGGACAATGTGCAAACTTCACACAGACAGTGGCCCCAGCTGGGAATCCGTGTTTCCCTCCTCATCTATGTTATAATGAGACGATGTTGAACAAAATGTTATTTGAGGACCTGCCGTATGTGGGTCTTTCCCCAAACAGCAACATAAAAACCTAAGGCTCTGGTTCTCATTAGAAAAATATAACCTGAGCTGTGTATTCTTGAGCTCTTATCAGGAGGCCAACTGAGGAAAACTGCATTTAGAAAAGAGGAAAAGGGCAGGAGGAGCCACTGACTCGGGTGGAGGCGGGCAGAGCGGAGGAGCACCGTGGGTTGGGCGTGCGGAGTCCCGGGGTCTGCGGCTGGCCCTTCCGCAGATGGCTGTGGTTGAGAAGCTGGGCCCAGCATTGTCACATCTTCTCATTTTACAAGAATAGCCATAAATTTTAGCAATTTTTAAAATGTTGACAATTAACTCAAAAACTGTTTTAAAAATTAAAAAAAGACCACGCCAGACACCATAACCCCACCCCATATGCAAGCACATCTTTGGCTGCAGATGACTGGTTTGCATCTGCTGGACAAAGAGGGAGGTCCGTTCCATCCAGTCTTCTGGGTCCTGTTCAGTCTTATCAGACAACTTTGAAGACTGAGTGCCAAGATTATGTGAGCCTAGCGCTCCCCAGAGTTCCCTTTACCTTGTACTTTAAATGGTCTGCAACTTTAATTTTAACTGAAGGTTAGCATAAGAAGAAACCATATGAAATCTGCATATGTGTGAAACTGGCTAAGGAGACTGGCGTCACATCACTTCACACCACGTATGAAGTACCGTGTACCCAAATCCTTCTAGTCTCTGTTGCCAAAAACACCTTGTCTCCCTTGTGAAACCAGAATGCTTCCTCCTTTCTGTCAGGAGATAATTCATATTTGCTCAGGCTGCCAGGAAGCTCAAGGCTGGCTGGAGGAGTCAGCCCTCAGCTGGGTCAGCCTCCGTTTGCTCGCAGCCTTTCCCTGATCCAGTCACCGTGTTTTCTCCTTATTTGTGGCTGCTCGTGATAAGCAACCTCAAATTCTTTGGAAAGAGGCACAGTACAAATACACTTAAAGGAATGTGTATTTGCTACCAAAGGCCTCCTCTCTGTCTCCTGGACATAGTAGCAGTTTCCTTTGATGTATAAAGCACAGCACAGGTGGCTCACGCCTGTAATCCCAGCCACTTGGGAAGCTGAGGTGGGAGAATTGAAGCCCAGGAGTTCGATACTAGCCTGGGCAACGTAATGAGACCCCTGCCTCTGGAAAAAAAAAAATAATAATTTTTAAAATAAAAAAATAAACTACAGTGAGGCTGAGGGAGAAAGCCAGTGGGCCTTCCTCAGCTGCCCTTCGTGGAGTTACGTGGCAGTGGGGGCCGGGGTTTTCCTAAAGAGTACGTTACTCCCCCTCGTCCTTAGCCTTCCCATATCTCTTTCTTCCTTCTCCTGCTCTCCAACCCACAGGGGAAAAAATTTTTTTAAATTAAATTACAATACCTCAAATCTTTTCTGAATGTACTGCCATTCCTGAAGGTTACTGTTTTCCGTTTCGTATGCCTATTTGCTTATATCTCCTCATTTTACTCACTGAAATACATTTATTATATTTATTGTGGTAACATAAACATGAAATTTACCATGGTAATCATTTCTAAGTGTACAGTTCAGTGGCATTCACAGAGTTAATGTGACCATCACCACCATGCATTTCCAGGACATTTTCATGCCATTGTAAACTCTGTACCCATTAAGCAATAACTCCCTATTCTTGCATCACCCCCGCCCCTGGTAAACTTTATCTCCTGTCTCCGCAGTTGCCTCTTCTAGATACCTCGTATTAGTGGAAATATTTGTCATGTTGTGTCTGATTTATTCTAATTAGTATAATGTTTTCAAGGTTCATGTTGTAGCATGTAAAAGAATTTTATTTCTTTTTTTAAGGCTGAATAACATTACGTTGTATTAAGAGACCACATTTTGTTCCTTCATCTGTCAGTGTACCCCTGGGCTACTCCACCTTTTGGCTACTGTGAATAATGCCGCTATGAACGTTGGGGTACAATTATTTGAGTCATTGCTTTTCGTTGTTTTTGTTAAACATAGAATTACCATATGATTCAGCAACTCTGCTCCCATACTTAGGACCTACTGTGGCACCTTATGCCACAGACTCTGAAAGACAGTTCTCTCTGGAGCCATGTGGATGCTGGGGATGAGTGGTGATGAGTGCTTGGTACCTTGAGGTAGTACCTTGACAGGGGACACAGAATACCTGCTCCAGGTGGCCCAGTCTCCTCATCCTCCCGTGAGGCTCCAAACAGGGAAAAATAGCAATGGCCAGCCAAGTGCTAACTGGTGGGCCTGTGTGAAGCCACAGTGCACTGTTGGGCCTGTGTGAAGCCACAGTGCAGAGCTCTGCAGCACAAACTGGAGTTTGTGGGGTTCATCACCCCACCTGTGTTTTTATACATTCAACTTCCTGTGACCAAAGAAAGCATGTGTAGCCCTTCTTGATTTGAAGGACAGATACTCTTTAGAGTCTGTGCATCAACATAAATGACTTCACATCTTGCCAACTGTCTGTCTTGTGTCTGCACTGTGTTACCTATGGTTACTTCCCTTTCTTTCTTTCTTTTTTTTTTTAAAGACGGAGTCTCCCTCTGTCACCCAGGCTGGAGTGCAATGGCTCGATCTCAGTTCACTGCAACCTCTACCTCCCGGATTCAAGCGATTCTCCTGCCTCAGCTTCCTGAGTAGCTGGGATTACAGGCGTGAATCACTGTGCTCTGCTAATGTTTGTATTTTTAGTAGAGACAGGGTTTCACCATGTTGGTCAGGCTTGTCTCAAACTCCTGACCTTGTGATCTGCCTGCCTTGGCCTCCTAAAGTGCTGGGATTACAGGCATGAGCCACCGCACCTGGCCACTTTCCTTCCTTCCTTTCTTCCTTCCTTTCTTCCTTTCTTCCTTTCTTTCTTCCTTTCTTTACTTCTTTCCTTCTCTCTCTCTCTCTTTCTTAGATAGAGTGTTGTGTCTTGCTCTGTTGCCCAGGCTGGAGTACAATCTCAGCTCACTGTAACCTCCACCTCCTGGGTTCAAGCGATTGTCCTGCCTCAGCCTTCCCAGTAGCTGGGATTACAGGTGTGTGCCACCACACCTGGCTAATTTTTGTATTTTTAGTAGAGCTGGGGTTTCACAATATTGGCCAGGCCAGTCTTGAACTTCTGATCTCAGGTGATCCACCCACCTTGGCCTCCCAAAGTAGTGGGATTACAGGAGTGAGCCACTGCGCCTGGCCTCTATGGTTACTTTCCTTACAGTAGTGGTGGGCAGCAGAGAGGCGGGGCAGTGGCCTTGTAAATCTGGGAGTCTCTCATAGTTAAGGTTAGTCTCTTACCTGTCTTTGCACTCTGCTTCTGGCCAGAGTCAGGGCTCGGCAACTGCCTAATTTAAGTATGAGAAAGACACATGGTCACATGCCTAGGCCCTCTTCCTGCTGCCTGTAACCCAGCACCCTCAATAAGCAACTGTTGCCACCCCTCCGGCCCTGCTGTGAGAGCCCCTCAGCAGACATTTCCAGTGTGATTATTGCATCAGGTGGACCTGTGCTAGGGAAATCAGCACAGAATGTCTGAATATTTCATGAGCATCTCACTCATGAGCACTTAATGCACGTAACTCAGGAGAGCGTATTCACACCAGCTCTGGATACCAGGAGACCTGCACCAGAGGGTACATGGTCATTCAGAGGCTGGTTGGTGTGTTCTCTGAGGAGTTCTGCTCCTCACTTGGGTCCTTTGCCTCCAGTGGGTGGTGTCCACCTGCCTCCATCTCCAGAGGGCCTCTGCAGTGATGAGCATCCTAGTTCTTAGCAGCTCAGGTCGAGGTCCATAACAAGGAACAAAAGCATTGAGGTCAGGAGTTCGAGACTAGTCTGGCCAACATGGTGAAACCCTATCTCTACTAAAAATATAAAAATCAGCTAGGTGTGGTGGCACACACCTGTATTCCAAGCTACTCGCGAGACTGAGATAGGAGAATCGCTTGAACCCAGGAGGTGGAGCTTGCAGTGAGCTGAGATTGCACCACTGCACTCCAGCCTGGGAGACAGTGAGACTCCATCTCAAAAAAAAAAAAGAAAAGAAAAGAAAAAGAAAAACATACTGTTATAGAGTCTGTTTATAGCCTTCCTGTTTATTAAATAAATGGTGAGGTGGTGTTTCCCTTTGCTCATTTAAAAAATAATATTTGACTGCCTACCCTATTCTGTGTTGGAGATACAATGGTGAGGAAGATCAAAGTCCCTTCTTTCCTGGAGCTTATGTTTTAGTAGAGGAGAGAAAACAAACACATAAGTCAAATCAGATAGCGATAATTGCCATGAAAAAAATAGGATAAGAAGATAGGGACTGGGCAAGGGAGGAGGTGAAACTCCATGCTTTAGATAGGGAAGAGCTT
>NW_012108031.1:613506-625657 GCF_000951045.1 Mandrillus leucophaeus | reverse complement strand
GTCTTTGCACTCTGCTTCTGGCCAGAGTCAGGGCTCGGCAACTGCCTAATTTAAGTATGAGAAAGACACATGGTCACATGCCTAGGCCCTCTTCCTGCTGCCTGTAACCCAGCACCCTCAATAAGCAACTGTTGCCACCCCTCCGGCCCTGCTGTGAGAGCCCCTCAGCAGACATTTCCAGTGTGATTATTGCATCAGGTGGACCTGTGCTAGGGAAATCAGCACAGAATGTCTGAATATTTCATGAGCATCTCACTCATGAGCACTTAATGCACGTAACTCAGGAGAGCGTATTCACACCAGCTCTGGATACCAGGAGACCTGCACCAGAGGGTACATGGTCATTCAGAGGCTGGTTGGTGTGTTCTCTGAGGAGTTCTGCTCCTCACTTGGGTCCTTTGCCTCCAGTGGGTGGTGTCCACCTGCCTCCATCTCCAGAGGGCCTCTGCAGTGATGAGCATCCTAGTTCTTAGCAGCTCAGGTCGAGGTCCATAACAAGGAACAAAAGCATTGAGGTCAGGAGTTCGAGACTAGTCTGGCCAACATGGTGAAACCCTATCTCTACTAAAAATATAAAAATCAGCTAGGTGTGGTGGCACACACCTGTATTCCAAGCTACTCGCGAGACTGAGATAGGAGAATCGCTTGAACCCAGGAGGTGGAGCTTGCAGTGAGCTGAGATTGCACCACTGCACTCCAGCCTGGGAGACAGTGAGACTCCATCTCAAAAAAAAAAAAGAAAAGAAAAGAAAAAGAAAAACATACTGTTATAGAGTCTGTTTATAGCCTTCCTGTTTATTAAATAAATGGTGAGGTGGTGTTTCCCTTTGCTCATTTAAAAAATAATATTTGACTGCCTACCCTATTCTGTGTTGGAGATACAATGGTGAGGAAGATCAAAGTCCCTTCTTTCCTGGAGCTTATGTTTTAGTAGAGGAGAGAAAACAAACACATAAGTCAAATCAGATAGCGATAATTGCCATGAAAAAAATAGGATAAGAAGATAGGGACTGGGCAAGGGAGGAGGTGAAACTCCATGCTTTAGATAGGGAAGAGCTTGTTGGGAGGTAGCATTTGAGCTGAGAGCTAAACAATATGTAGAAATTTGGTTGGCCAGGCATGGTAGCTCATGCCTATAATCTCAGGACTTTGGAAGCCTGTGGCAGGAGGATCGCTTAAGGCCAAAAGTTTGAGACCAGTTTGGGCAACATAGACCCTATTTCTGCACAAAAATAAAAACACAAGCTGGTTGTGGTGATGTGTACCTGTAGTCCCAGCTACTTGGGAGGCCGAGGTGGGAGGAGGATAGGTTGAGCCCAAGAGTTTAAAGCTTTAGTGAGCTAGGATTGTACCCCTGCACTCCAGCCTGTGCAACAGAGCAAGACCCTGTCTCTAAAAAGGAGGGTTTTTATTTTTTTTTTTAATTAAAATTTTTAAAAATCAGCCTAGACAAAGGAAACAGCAAAGGAAAAGGAACCCGTGGAGCAGACAGGAGTTTGGCATATTCCAGGGGAAGAAAGAAGGCCAGGAGTGTGAATGGAGCATAGTGAATGAGGGGAAGGAGTGTGAATGGAGCATAGTGAATGAGGGGAAGGAGTGTGAATGGAGCATAGTGAACAGGGGAAGGTGGTCGGGTGAGGCAAGATCGGATCAGTGGTTCTCACTCTGACTGCACAGTAGAATTACCTGAGGAACCTAAAGTTGCCGTTGTGCAAGCCCCACCCCCAGAGATTGTGATTGTGATTGGTTTGGGGTGGGGCCTGGGCATCTGTAGTTTATAAAAGCTCCCCAGGAACATGTTGCAGCCTGAACTGAGCACATCAGTCTTGATCATGCAGAGTTTTACAGACTCTGGTAAGGAGTTGGGACTTTACATGAATGATGATGGGAAGCCATTAGACAGTTTGAGCTAGAAAAATAACTTGTTCTGATCTGCGCTTTTAGGAGGCTAACTTTGGTGACCACAGGGAGAGTGGAGGTAGGAGATTTACAGTGGTCCAGTTGAGAGATGATGATGGCTTAAAGCAGGATCGTATCAGTAGAGATGGTAATAAGAGGTCAGTTTGAGGATAAGTTTTGGAGGTTGTGGTCACAAGATGAATTGGATTTAGTATGCCAGGCAAAGGCATGGAAGGTTGCCTCAGAGCTCACCTGAGTAACTGGGTGGATAGAGGTGCTATTCATGGAAATGAGAGAGATCGGGAAGGAACAGGTTTGAGAAGTAGGTGGAATAGTTGTGTGTACTGGTTGGAGTGAAAGCCTTAGGCTGACCTCTCTAGATTTAGGTAATTTACAGATAGAGGCGACAAGATGAGGTTGACTAAAACATTCTGAGAAGTCCTGTTCCTGTTGTGCCAAGAGTTTTCTTGAAGCCTTCCAAAGGTAAGTCCCAAAAGCAGTTGACCATTTTAGTCCATGGAACCTGTGGTGAGAAGCATGCAGCAGAGAAGAAGAAAATGGAAGACACCGAGCAACTTTCATGCAGGGTCAGGCTGGATGTAGGGGAAGAATATACTCTGAAAGATTACATATAATCAGTCAGCATCTGCCCTGCAACAATAATTGAATGGCGTGGCGATAGACAGAATCCAAAATAGCTGGTTACAAACTTTGTATTTGACTTTAAGGGGAGTTTTTTTTTCCCAACAAAATTGTCTTCTGAGATACGTCTGGGTCACATTATAATTATTTTTTTACTTCTCTGACCAGGCCCTGGATGTCCAGCAATTCAAAGCAACCCAAGTTTTTAAGTCAAAATCAAATGATTAGAATTGGTTGCCTTATTGGAGAACAATAAGGAATTTGTTAGAACAGTTTTTTTTTTCCCCGATGAAAGAACATGGATTAAATTGCAACGGTGGAGCATATTGATTGGTTCTGTCATGGAAAAGTCTTGGTTTTAGGCTCATTGAGGGCGAGGACTATCTCTTACACAGTTTCTATTTTTCAAAATACCTAGCATCTCTGCTCATTCTGAGACTTTTTGTTACATTTAGTAAAGTTACGGGATCTTTCCGCAGTTAGTGCTTGTCTGAATGACTGAGCAGACAGGTTGACCAGAGGCTCTGGAAGTGCCAACAGCCTCTTCTGGGCGTTTCTTTGTTCTTACTGAAGAAACTCAAGATGTGGCTGCTTTGAGTGAAAGACAAGAGAATTCAGAAAATGACCATCGTCTGAAACTGCTTAATAAAAAGAGCTTTGCACTGGCTCCAAGCCTCAGAGACAGTGCCTGTGAGGTTAGGCAGGCTGGCATGAGCTTTGAAATGTCAAGCTCCATTGCCATCCCATTACCTGAATGGGTCCCTCATGGTAAGCAAAACAGAGAGCATTTGTTGCCCTGTGTAACACATTTTGTCTTCATTCACTCACAGACAACTGCAGTGACCTGAACTCAGAACTGCAGAGGGTGCTGACGGGGCTGGAGAATGTCGTCTGCGGCAGAAAGAAGAGCAGCTGTAGCCTCTCCGTGGCCGAGGTAGACAGGCACATCGAGCAGCTCACCACGGCCAGCGAGCACTGCGACCTGGCGATTAAGGTAGACCTTCCTCGCCCTCTGTGAGGCCCTGTGAGGTTCTCAAAGGGAAATGGTCCAATCCTTCTCTTGAAGCGCAGTTTTCTTAAATACTTACTAGGGATGAAAGTTTCCATGAGAGCCATACAATAGATTGGGCCATGGGGTAGAAATGGGGACCCTAGAAATTTTGGTTGGGCTGAATTATTTCAGAAAAAGTCATGATGTCAGCAGTCAGGTTCACTGGCTTTGCAGTAAAAAGGACAATTTACTTGGAAACTATTCGACTGCTAGTATTGAACCATGTCATTTTAGTGTGGTTCATCATAGAGCACTCTTAAGCTGTAAGTTTTGGAAAAGCTCTAAGGCCTCTAGAATACAATTTCAGGAGTCCATTCATCAATTCCTCTTGCTGTTTGAGATGGTGAGAGGAATTTGTTGCATCTGCACAAACTCGTTGTGAATGACGGGAAAGTCAAGGCTTGTTGATACTAGGCCTCTAGTACCTTGATATTCCTTTGACATAAGTTAGTGACCTGGGCATAGCAATTCAAATTTAAAAGTCTAGGAGGAGCCCATAAAGAGAAAATGTAGGCCCAAGTTTCTATCAGTAGGAATCCTGGATTGCACAAAAGAACTGTGGTGTCACAAGGTAAACCATGATGCATGTTTGTAACACTGCTGGTTTTCCATCTTTCTGCATCTCAATTGCAAATGTGTAGTTGATGTGGTTCAGGGCAGGGAGAAGCAATTGCTGGTGTTTCTTTCTCTGGAATCTCCTGGGCCCTGTATTTGATTTTGGTGTCAACTTGGGTCTAGCCCCAGCCTCGGGGTTGAGAGGGAAGGAGGAGGCCAAGGGCCTCTACCAACCATCTAGGGATAAAGCCACAGGGTCTGGAGCAGAGCCAAGTAGGATGAGAGTCTCCAGACTTAAAGGAAGGACAAAGCAGCACATGGGGAAAGGGGCAGCAAGATTTGAGAACCAACATGAGCATCTAAGAGTGATGTACCCTTATGTTTTTTAGTATTTGAGGCATTCTCTTCTCTTCTCTTCCTTTTTTTTTTTTTCTTTGAAGATGGAGTCTCACTCTGTCGCCCAGGCTGGAGTACAGTGGCGTGATCTCAGCTCACTGCAACCTCCACCTCCCAGGTTCAAATGATTCTCCCTGCCTCAGCCTCCCGAGTAGCTGGGATTACAGGTGCACGCCACCACGCCCGGCTAATTTTTGTACTTTTAGTAGAGACAGGGTTTCACCATGTTGGTCTGGCTGGTCTTGAACTCCTGACCTCAGGTGATCCACCCGCCTGGGCCTCCCAAAGTGCTGGGATTACAGGTGTGAGCCACGACACCCGGCCAGCCTTCTGTTTCTTATCCCATCTCTTCACATAGTATTCTGCATAGTAATTCTCCCTCTTGTTTCATTATCCACTGGCTTGTGCTTCCTTTTTCAAAGGACAGTAAATGTGAAGCAGAATGACTTCTTCCTTTTTTTTCCTAATATTATGCATGTTTCTTCTTCTTTAAATGTTTTTAAATGAATTTTTTAAAGCTCTGTATGTGCTACTAAGATTTTCCTTTCCATTTTGAAGCTGTGTTATTAATTAATTTAATCCCTGCTGTCTTAGAAATCTCCACAATGAGCTTCCTCTTTTCTGTGTCAATGAGGTTTATTTTTGCCTTTCACATCTTGAGACTGAACCTCATTTGCACCATCTGAATTTGGATGTGGCACTAAAAGCTGGAAATGGTAATGTGACCTATCTTATCGCTGAGTTGGCACGTGGGAGGCCTATAATTTAGGAAGCTTCAAGTTAGATTTTGTATGCAGTTTACAACCTCATGTTTGTCCTCACATTACCAGGATCACTAAATGGCCTTCTGCCTGGCTGTGTGTATCCACCAACTCTAGAACTCAAGTGAAGGAAATAAGCATTGTGTGGATGTGTCAGCTAGCACCACAGACAGACTCAGCTGCCAGGAGAGGACTCACTGTTTTTCTTACTCTGAAGGTTGCTGGGTAACACAGACTGTACCCCAGGCAAGTGACAGAGCCTTATCTGAAATTGGGAACAGGATAACTTTGGGGTATCCCTAGTCACGATCACTGTTAATAACAAAGTGGTTCTAGAACACACTCCTCTATGGACATTTATTCCTGTTCAGCCTATTTTCTTCCCATCCGCTTTCTCCAAGGTAACTTACTTGACTTTTCTTTGGGGCTGTGTTTTACAGACAGTTGAGGAGATTGAGGGGGTGCTTGGCCGGGACCTGTATCCTAACCTGGCTGAAGAGAGGTCTCGGTGGGAGAAGGAGCTGGCTGGGCTGAGGGAAGAGAATGAGAGCCTGACCGCCATGCTGTGCAGCAAAGAGGAAGAGCTGAACCGGACCAAGGCCACCATGAATGCCATCCGGGAAGAGCGGGACCGGCTCCGGAGGAGGGTGAGCGTGCTGCATCCATAATGGCCAGGCCCTTCCCGGGCATGGGGCTGAGAGAGGCTGGTGTGTAGCACCAAGGGCACCGTGAGAATTTTGTGGCATTTGTAATCTTGGGAATCACTATGTCTTTCTTGTTATGAAGTCATTCTTGAAAGTAGTTTGAAATCGCTAAGGTGTAGAGGTAAGATTTAAAAAAAAAACACACACTTTTCTCTGGAATCTTAAATCTGACTGGTTGATAAAATTACATCGGGGCAGTGATTTTAAACTTTCCAGGGTAAACACGTCTTTTCTAAGCTCAATTAAAATGTTCTTTAAGATAAACTAATAGTCTTTAGAATTTGAAAAAAAATCGAATTTGCCCCTTTTAATTTTTTTCTACAAAATTTTATTTAGCTTTATAGCACCTGCTCTCATTTACTTATACTGAATCTAATGTAGAATGTCATCTCTCCTGGTGCAGACTTACTGAAGTTAAAATACATTGTGTGCATGTATGTATGTGTATCTCTTTAAGCGTGCATATTATGTGTGTGTCTCTGTGTTTACAGATGTGTACGTGTGACTCCTGCTATTCACCCTAGGGCTTGATCTAGTTTGAGTACCATTTTGTTTAGGACATGTATCCATTACTGAAGGAGGTGATGTTTCAGGATAGAAATGTTTGGCAGAATTGTTAAAGCCTTTAGTTTTTCCAAGATGAAGTTTTTAATCCCGGGAACCCACAAACACTTCTGTGTTTGGCTGTGAGTTTGATCTATGATTGGGTAGGGGGGTAAAGCAATGAATTCTTCAAACACTTCCGTCTGAACTTCACTTTGAATTACTAGACTTACTTGACTCTCTTTCTCCGTCTTGGCAATATTAGAAGCTTGTTTTCTAGTTGTGCTCTGACTGCTAATTTTGTACACAGATAAAGTTGACTTAGAAGGGGAAAAATACTGGCTGGGCGCAGTGGCTCATGCCTGTAATCCCAGCACTTTGGGAGGCCAAGGCAAGCAGATCACAAGGTCAGGAGCTCGAGACCAGCCTGGACAATGTGATGAAAGCCCCGTCTCCACTAGAAATACAGAAATTAGCCGGGCGTGGTACTGTGTGCCTGTAGACCCAGCTACTTGAGAGGCTGAGGCAGGAGAATCGCTTGAACCCGGGAGGTGGAGGTTGCAGTGAGCCAAGATCATGCCACTGCACTCCAGCCTGGGCAACAGAGGGAGACTCCATCTCAAAAAAAAAAAAAAAAGGGAAAAATACATCTAGTGGGTCTCATCATCCTTCACCATTGCTCTTGCTCCCTTAGCCATAAAAAAGACCTTGTAAATAACTTGCTCTTCTATCCTTCAACAAGCTTGGGATGTGTACATCGTTTTGTTTTTAATCCATTTGTAAGTGTTCTTACTTGCCATTATATAAAAATATGGAAGAAATTACTATTTTTGAATGTTATCAACTCTTCCTCATTTGAAAAATATGGAAGAAATTACTATTTTTAAATGTTATCAACTCTTCTTCATGTGTGCTAATGTCATAATTAAAAGGCTGGCACTACTGCCTCTCATATCTGAACATCATTTTGTCTTAACTCACGTGCATAAGCATATTTTCAGTATGCAGCTATATCGGATGCCAGTCTCCATCCTTGCATCAGCAGGTGTAAATCATCCCAGTCAGCAAAGGCTTTATCTGGGCAACATGACGAAATTTGCTTAGCACTAAAGCTCACGCCACCTGTAATTTCCTGGGTTACACTCCCCGATGATTATGATTGATGCCCTAATTAGGTATGTACTTACTCTTAGCGTGTGCATTCTGATGGTGCATGTTTTGTGAGGGAAATTGTTGGTGTTCAGTGTAATTACATATTGTGGTTTAGAATGAATTTTCTTCTCTCATTTGCCAGCCCTTGATTGACTAGCAAAAAGTAAAAAGTCCCCTTCCCCACTTTCCATTGTTTTCTCCAACTCTGGAGGTCAGTATTTAGAATAGCACAGTGCGGAGGCACTGCACTAGGTACCAGGGCTGTGGGGCCAGACTGCCTGGGTCATGCATAGCCTGACCTGCCAAGTCCCTATGAGTCTTTGGCATTCAGTCATTTTTTTAAATAGGAATCCTTAGATGTTTGAAGAACTCTAATGTGGACATTGGATAATTACACACACACACATACAGGCCTACACACACAGACACATTTTAGTCAAAACCTTTCTTCCAGTCACATCTGTTACCTTTTATAAGTTTGTGCAACTAGTGTATATAGTTTTTATTTCAGTTACCTTCAAATGATGTTAACTTTTATTTCTTCCTCAACTAGAGATACTCTCAGGAATGTATATACATACCATGAATTGTCTTTCTATTTCAAAACGAGTGTGGATCTCAAAAAGTGTACTAGATGCATTTGAATGCCTGTTTACTAGACTTTAAGTGCCGAAAGTCTTCTTCCAGCCGCCACCCGTCCACCCACCAAGTGTGCTTTATTTCCCTCAGGAGGGATCTGTCCTTTGTGGTTGTCATTGTCTTCTGTTCTTCACGATGTGTAGCTCTGCAGAGCAACTGAGGTGCCATTTTTTGTTTATCCCTATGACAGTACAGAGTACAAGGCTGGTTCGCCTTTGCTGTCTTTATAGCAGCTCTGAATCCACAGTTCATCAAAGTTCCCTGACGAGCAGCTGGGACCACTTTCTTTTTTTCTTTGCCCACATTCATTGTATAGAATTTTAACTGACCAGATCAATAGGATTGGTGCTTGAACCCCGCCTGTAATTAAGCAAAGTGCTCTCTGTAGATCTTCTGAGCTTTGTTCAAGATTTAATTAAATTAGATCTTTAATGTAGTCAGTTAACAAATTGGGCTAGTGGCAGAGCAGTAACTAAGGAACAACAGGCAATTTTATTATTGGTCCTAGTTCATTATTGAATGAGGCAATCATTTATTTCTGTATGCTCTGTAATGCAGCCATGTATTTCCTCACACATAAAGAAGTGGGCTTAATGTAGGCAAGGGAGAATTACTCTAGAAAGGAAGTACTTTATTCTTCATTCATTCATTCATTTCATAAACATGGTCGGTCATCTCTGTGCCAGGCAGAGGGGTTACAATGATGAACAGGACACAGTCCCTGGCTTCAAGGATATTGGGGAGACAGGCAAGTAAACAGATCATTGCAAAGGTATATGTCAGGTGGTGGGGACAGGTAAACACAGAGAGTGCCCTGAGAGCTCCCCAGAGAGTCGCGTGATGGCAGGAACCACTTTCTCCACGTTGTTCCCATTTTTTTAGCTACTTTGTTTAAGTCAACCACGATGTGGCAAAAATAATCAGTGCTTTCCGCACTGTGTTTGGCAAAGCAAACTTGATGTGACCACAGGCACATGAAACTGTGTCCCACTGAATCATAGACTTGAACACAAATCGGCCACATAAGTTCCTTCTGAGATTTTGTAGGAATTCTTCAGAATTACAAAATTCTTCTGCATGTTCATGTCATAAGGTGTTAACAATTTCTTCCTCACACAGTGTGCTCTACCTGGGTGCTTTCTGCATGTCTGGGAATGAATTCCATCTGTCTCTCCCGGGCTTCTGTCATCCTGGGAGTCTGGCTTCTGGCTTCATTGCCACAGTAAATTCAAGAGACAAGTAGACATGCTATTTTGAACCAAATAAAAGTCACCCTTGGCCAGGTGCAGTGGCTCACGTTTATATTTCTAGCACTCTGGGCGGCTGAGGCAGGAGGATTACTTGAGCCCAGGAGTTTGAGACCAGCCTGGAAGTGTAACTGTTGTGATCTTATAGAGGTTAAATAGTCATCCGTGTTTTCCCTCACATCTCCTTTAGCCTCGTTTGGCCATGGTCCCATCTGAGCTGGTCCCACTCTACCTCCCCTCGGTGTTGCTTTTCTCGACCACAGGGCTATATAGAGAAAATGCAGACTGCAAAATAGTACCTTATTATGAATTTCTAGCTGTATACATTTCCATTTCATAGATATTCATATGTGTGTATATAAAAATATTGAAAATAGACCAGAAAAATATAAACAAACATCATAATGATAATATGTTATATTGGCCTCAAAGGGACCTTAAACTTCTCTATAATGTTCTAATTTATTTTTTAAATGAATGTATTCATATCGTTGTATAATTTTTCATATGCAGAAGTATATACATAGAAATAGAGAGGACACTAGTATGCTAAAATATAACAGGTTAAATCTGGGCAGTGGAAGTATGTGATTGCTTTTTTCTTCTTTGTCCTCTTTAATTTCCAAATTAAGCAAAAACAAAAAAGTATGGATCATAGAGAATGATCTGTATCTCACAGCTTTTAACAGTTTGGTATTCACATATAAACTGAGTCTTCTTTTTTGTCCTTTATTGAACTTTGTTCATTTCTTATTTGTTCCATTTCTTCATAGGAATTTCTTTACAGGATAAGGAAGAGGTTGCCAATATTAACTGAGTTTAAATCCATAAAAGTTCTGTAAAAACAAGCTCTGTCTCAACACTGCTCCTCTTAGCTCTTCCCAGCTCTCATCTAGCTGCATGGGAGGGAGCTGAGAGGAGCCGGGTCTGGCTTCAGTGTGCTCCTTCCAAATAGAAGGCTCAGGTGGCTCTTCTTTTGTGTGACTGGTATATTAGTCAGTATGAGGCTAGGTTTTTCTGCAGTAACAGGTTCACTTCCCAAATCTCAGTGGCATGGCACATTGTTTCTTGCCCATACCATATGTTCAATGCAGGTTAGAGGACAGGTGCACATTTCTGATCCATACATTCACTCAGAAACTCAGACTGTTGGCCGGCTACCACCTAAGAGCCCACTCAAAAGCTCCCACCACAGCATTTATTTTTTTATTTTTTTTTTTATTATACTTTAAGTTCTAGGGTACATGTGCATAATGTGCAGGTTTGTTACATATGTATACTTGTGCCATGTTGGTGTGTTGCCCCCATCAACTTGTCAGCACCCATCAACTCGTCATTTACATCAGGTATAACTCCCAGTGCAATCCCTCCCCCTGCCCCCGTGATAGGCCCTGGTGTGTGATGTTCCCCTTCCCGAGTCCAAGTGATCTCATTGTTCATCTCCCTCCTATGAGTGAGAACATGCGGTGTTTGGTTTTCTGTTCTTGCGATAGTTTGCTGAGAATGATGGTTTCCAGCTGCATCCATGTCCCTACAAAGGACACAAACTCATCCTTTTTTATGGCTGCATAGTATTCCATCCACCACAGCATTTAAATGCTTCTGCGCCCTGCCTGTTGACCAGAACTAGGCAAATGGCTTTACCTAACCATAAAGGGGCTTAGGAGCTTGGAGGAGCCTGTGGATGTTGGTTCAACAGTATAAGTTTCTGATGCAGCTGATTTACATGCTTTGACCATGATACCAGCCAAGCTTGGCCATGAATCAGAGTTCCAGAGAAACAGGCAGTTTCACTCATCCGTCTTGTGGTGACTCCACACGTGTGTGTCAGAATCATTGGGAAGTTCTTTCAGAGGATGTCTGTCCAGGCCTTTCCATGAGCCAGAGTCAGTGAATGGGGTGTAGCACCACGGCACACTCCCCCACATCATGATCATGGTCAGCACTTGGAGACAGGGAAGGGGGAGGCAGTGTCCTCTGGTCACCCACTGGACATGGGCCAAGAGCTTCTCCAAGCGTCCTCTACTTCCTCTCTGCAGGTGAACTGAGAGAAAGAACTGCAAGCTTTCTGCCTTCTCCTCATGGCCAGCCTGCTCCTCCTGGGCCCACCATGTAGCAGTGATGAGCCCAGCGTCTCCTGGGGAAGCTGCCTGCTCTGTGGAGCCTGCCCTGTACTGTCCCTTCACCAGGGTCATCTGAGCTAGAAGAGGAGGGAGGGTGGAGTCCACCAGGGTGCAGGCACCCCGGGGCTCCCAAGGCATGGAGGCACTGCCTAGCACGCTTCCAAGTCCCCCAGCTCACCCCGTGAAGGAAATCACTTCCACAGGGAGCTGCTTATTACCAGTGCAAACTCAGTAGGGCTTATTTTTAAGAAAGGCTCTGTTAATAATATTGATAGTATTGACATTCTGTGAACATTTGCAGACTGAACCCCTCTCACATTAGACCCTCCTCAGACTAAAATGAGATACTTCTAAAGGGAAAGCAGGACTTACTCAAAGCCTAAATCACCAGCCTGGGTAACATAGCAGGACCTCTTATCTACCAAAAAAAAAAAAAAAA
>NW_012108031.1:561974-612966 GCF_000951045.1 Mandrillus leucophaeus | reverse complement strand
GTGTTAGCCAGGATGGCCTTGATCTCCTGACCTCGTGATCTGCCTGCCTCGGCCTCCCAAAGTGCTGGGATTACAGGCATGAGCCACCACGCTCTGCCAGCCCAGAACATATTTCAAACACTTATTTGTGATGGGCGATGATTTATGCGCATTTTGTTTCATCATTGCCAGAATCCTAGCTGTTAAGTACTATTATTATACCCTTTTTAGAGATGGGAAAACAGAGGCCCACAAAAGCTTTAACAAACTTGCCCAAGTCTACGTTGATGTTAACTCTAGGTACCAAAATTTGGGATCTGGTGGCTTTATTAGGGGAGGCAGTTGTCATTATTCTGTTGGTTAGACCACTTTCCTGTAGCCTTCGGTCCACGCTTGTCCTCAGCCTAGCCCCACTCCCATGCAAACCAGCAGTGGGTTAAACAGCAACGTGGGGGCCAGATTCCTTAGGGTTTCACAGACCCACTCTACTGGCATTCTAATGCTACGTGAAGGTACCATGAGCTTGTTGCAGAAAAGAGGAAGCTGGTGGTATGCGTGCGTTTACCTTGACCTGAGTCCGGTGTTGTGTTCCCCTCCTCTCTGTAGACTGAGGGAGTTTTAGGGGGAATCCAAAGCAGAGAATTCCCAGAACCCTGGTTCTTTCACTGCTTCCGTGGACACAGCTCCCAGTTACTTTATGAGGGCCTTACACACACTTGAGCCACGGAGACTGTGAGGCAACTCTGGCTATGGGCACCAGTATTTGCTTACTCACCCCAGCCTCCCTGGACCTATGAGGAAGCCAGGCTGCTTAAAGGCTAGCTCTTGGCTGTCATGAAAGAAGCTGACTCAATGTGTCAAAAAGCTGGTAAGAAATTAGGAAGATTGGCCTGGAACAGTGGCTCACGCCTGTAATCCCAGCACTTTGGGAGGCCAAGGCGGGTGGATCACGAGGTCAGGAGTTCAAGACCAGCCTAGCCAACGTAGTGAAACCCCATCTCTACTAAAAATGCAAAAAAATTAGCTGGGCGTGGTGGCAGGCGCCTGTAATCCTAGCTACTCGGGAGGCTGAGGCAGGAAAATCGCTTGAACCCGGGAGGTGGAGGTTGCAGCAAGCCGAGATCACGCCACTGCACACCAGCCCGGGTGATGTGCGAGACTCCGTCTCAAAACAAACAAACAAGAAAACAAAAAAGAAAAGGAAGATTGCCAAAATGCTGGCCTTTTCCGATGCAACCCTTTTGATAATCATATCCAGGTACTTCAGTGGGTTATAGAACAAAAGAGAAAATGGCACACCTATCACACTTACCGAGAAATGGAAACGCTGTTGGATTTTTTTTCCTTCTATTTTGTGGTCTCTTGTGTTTCCATCTAGTCAAAATTGCCATTAGCAATAAAACACCATGTAAATTCAGTTTATAGGAAGAAATAAATATTTGCTGTAAATAGGTTCTGATTATTTGAGGGCTCTAAGAAGAATCATATAAAGTCTCCAATAAGAGGTGTGGTTCTCGGCAAAATATCTACAAACCCTGGACTTCGAGACGGCAGCTTTCCAAAAACTACACAGGGACTAACTGCATGAAGCTCATTAAGTAGAGCTTTCCCAACCTAGTGATTCTCACCCTTCTATAGTATGGAAATCATCTCATCTCAACCAGCTCCATTACACAGTGAAATTATGAATTACAATGTAATTACCTGAAATTACAACTACCCAGTGAGCACTGCTACATATCATCAGCGGAACAGGCTCTTTTATGGCTAATAAAAATGTTTCTGATCCTGCTTAGGACTCTGGTGCCACCTTGCCTTCCTGCTGGTCACTCATCTGTGAGCCATATTCACAGATGACTTCATCAGCTGACTCTTGTCTGTGCTCCCACAATTGTCCTGAGATTGAAGCATCCGCATAGCTGACCTGTTTCATACTTGCGCAGCCTCACGTTTTCGAGGAATTTACTAGCACTTTGGAAACCTGCTTCTGTGCACACTCTTTGTGTTTGACAGCTCTAGTGCCAAATCCCTCCAACGTCTCACTTTCCCCCTCTGCCTAATCCCTCATGCTCCTGGCTTGCGTCATTTACTTTCTTTTTGATTGATTGACAGAGAGAGAGATCAGTAGAGAGATAGATAGATGTGGGATCTGGCTATGTTGCCCAGGCTGGAATGCAGTGGCTATTGACAGTTGTAATCACAGTGCACTCAACTCTTGAATTCTGGACTAAGTGATCCTCCTGTGTAGCAAGCTGCCTGAGTAGCTGGGACTACAGGTGCGTACCACCATGCCTGGCTTTTTTTGTTCTAATTTGGCACTCAGGGCAGAGAGAGAAGATAATTATATTCATCAGTCACATTCACTGGTCCCTCTTTTAATTTATTACTTATAAATAATTTATCCCCTATAATATCCCATCCCTTTCCCCCTATTTTGTGCGTGTCCTAAGATAGTGTTTTGCATTACTTTTAATTTATTTAAATGTTATTGTGCTGTCACCTTCTCTTATGTTTTTCTCCTCAGCACTCTAATTTTAAGGTTGGTCCATATGACTGTGTGTACATCTGGTCCTGTGTGTCTAAGGACATCTAGCATTCTGTAGTGACCGACCTATTACATTTACAGCCGCTGCCAATCAGATTGCTTCCCACTTCCCATGACCACAAACAATGCTGCAGGGCATAGTCCCTGTGTCTCCTCCGGCCTGGTGGGAATTTCTCAGGATCACATGTCCAGGAGTGAAACTGCTGGGATTCAGAGTGTGTAGAGTCTTGCTTTGACCAAGTACTCCAGGGCAGCTTCAGGGAACGCTGGCCAGCCCGTCCGCCCAACAGCAGCAAAGGAATACTTCACCACCTGTGTCCCTGTCAGCTCTTGTACTTCCATTGTTTCTTTCATTCCATTCTTTGTCTCAGGTTTAATTTTTTTGGTACTGAAAATCATGTATTCTTAGCCATTTCTTTCAGCAAAGATCTATAGGTGATAGATTCTTAATCTTAGGTGATAGATTCTTAATCTTTTGCCCACACTCTTGATAATAGCTGTATAATCTCCTGTCACTGCTGTAACAAATTATGATGAACTTAGTGGCTTAAAACAACACAAATTTATCATCTTACAGTCCTGGGGGGTCAGAAGTCCAAAATGCATCTCATTCACTAAAATGAAAGTGTTGGCAAGGCTGCATCTTTCTGGAGACCGGAGGGGAGAATATACTTGCTTGTCTTTTCCAGCATCTAGAGGGAGTCTGCATCCTTTGACTGTGCCCCTTCCTTCATCTTCTAAGCCAGCAGTATAGCATCTTCAGAACTCTAACTCTGGCGTTCCTGCTTCCCTGTTACAGGGAGGGGTGTAACTTCTGAGTTCTGAAGTTGTGAGTCCTGAGTCCACCTAGACGATCCATGATACTCTACCCATCCTAGTTCCCTTTTGCCATGCAAGGTTACATTCACAGTTCTCAGGGTTTAGGAGGACGTGGATGCCTTTGGGGGCCATTATTCAGCCTACCACAATATTCTAAGTAGGCATTAGATTTTAGGGTGATAGGTTTTTTGGTGGCATTCAATAGATTTTATTGAGACTGTGTCAGTCCCTGTTGAAGGTGTTGGCAATGCAGTAGTGAATGAAACAGAACAACACCCACAGACCCACAGAACCTGAAGTGCGTCTATCCCATGAGAAGGCAGTGTGAGTGTGTGTGTGTGAGAGAGAGAGACTGTGTGTGTGTGTGTGTGTGTGTGTGTCTCAGTCTCATTCCATCACCCAGGCTGGAGTCCAGTAGTGTGATCCTCCTAGCTCATCACAGCCTCGACCTCCCTCCCAGTCTCAAGCAATCCTCCCACCTCAGCCTCCTGAGTAGCTGGGACTACTGGTGCATGCACCAGACCTGGCTAATTTTGTTGTTGTTGTTGTTGTTGTTGTAGAGACAAGGTCTTGCAATATTGCCCAGGCTGGGCTCAAATTCCTGGGCTTGAGCAACCCTCCCACCTTGGCTTCCCAAAGTGTTGGGATTACCACCGAAGCCACCGTACCTAGCCCTACAAGACGGCTTTTAAGATCTGGAATCTATTTTTGTTTCATTATTTCTTAATCTAAAGGGAATCTTAATCTTATTCCCTTTATCTCTTTAAGAATCCTCAGTGTGCCTATTGTGATGTGGTTTACCAGTTGCTTTATTTTCATTTCTCCTCGGGTGAATTCAGCTCCTGATTTAGATTGCTGGCTCTCTTGTTTTATCTTCTGCTCTCTGTAGTTGTCCTCGCTCTGTGTCTGGCAGCTTTGTGGACCTGGGCTCCCAGTCATGGGAAGCTTAACTCTCCTGTTCTCTCATGATACTGGGCGATTTACAAATCAGGAAGTTTCTGAGGCAGTGGGTGACCTGGCAAAATCCAAACCAGTTTCTGGTGTTCATGTCAAGTTTGGAGTCCCACAATATACAGATAGTATAAATTTGGACCTCACGCCTAAAGGTGCCACTGGTTTGGGGTTTTGATTTCTGAAGGTTGACTCCTCTGCACAGCCTCAGGATTCCTTCTGTGGACAGCACTTTCAGCTTTTCATCAACGGATCAGGCAGAGAGGCTCCAGGCATGAGGCAGAGGGATCAGCTCAAGCAGCTAGACTCGCAGGCGCCCTCCATCTCCTCCCTCCCACACTCACATTCTGTGCCCTGCTCACAGCCCCTGGGCTTGCAGTAGTACCACCTCCTGGCAACCCCTTCACCTTTATTTCTCATTTCTGGCACCTGGAGATTTTGCTGTCTTTTGACCTTGGCAATGAATTTATTTCTCTCATTGTTCCTTTTTTATGCAGCATTTGTATGCATTTTTAATAGGAGGAGCACCTGTTGACTTTAGCTGAGGCTGTCATACGCTGGGAAGTTTCAGTTGTTGTATACAGTTACATAGCTGTAACCTCTGTTAACCTCTGAAAGCCTCTGTTCTCATTCTTGTCCTTCCTGCTCTCTGCCAAAGCTGAATCAGTGTCTGCCGTCCTCCTTCTGGGTAGATTCTCTTTGTGTACATTATAGAATTTTGTTTATTCTGTGTCTTTCATCAGTGCTCTTCCTTTCACTTGGTCATTGAGGTATGTGTCCAAATTTTGTTTTGGCCAATGCCCCAAGCACATTCTTATCTCTGTTGTGGTTTTAATCCTTTTTTATTTTGTACTTTATTTTAATGAGGTCTCCAGAGTTGGAAGAAAAGAGTGTGTTCCTCAGTCTACTATCTTCAAAGAGAGAGTTCAGCTGAGCTCTCAGTGCTGCTGTGTAAGCTTCTTTTTTTTTTTTTTTTCTTTTTTGGTCCTACGTCAGCCTCCTTTCTCATTTCTGACATTCCCCTGTCATACCTAGCAGAGAAAACAGAAGCCATCAGACGGGAGTCCCTCTTTCACATCTTCACCGACAGTCTGCAAACCACCTTTGTTATTGCCCATCCTCACCTCCTTTCCTTTTCTTCCTGAGAAAATGGTGTCCCTGTCTCCCTGTCCTCCATTGACCCTCCGCTCCTGCCCGCCACACTGCCACACCTCCTCCCTGAACCTTATCCATGCCCGGCGTTCCTAAATTTATCCAGTTCTAATCACTTCCCAGTTCTAGTCACTTTCCTTCAGACTTACATTTCTAATTGTTGACTGATAAGCCCTCCCTCACATACTCAATTGTTTTCTCAAATTCAGCCTGTCCAAAGCTGACATCATTGTCAGCTCCAGACATTGTCAGCTCTGGTCATTTCTTTCTGAAAAGATCAGCTTCTCTTTATGTTTTCCTTTCTCATTGCTAAGTAACTCCATGATCCACTAAGTCACCAGCCACAAGTTTGGATGGTTTTTTTTTTGTTTTTTTTTACCTCCTTGAATATTTCCAGAACTGCACTGATGCATACAGTAGCTACTAGCCACATACAGCTATTTAGGTTTGAGTTTAAATAAATTAAAATACAATACAATTAAAACTTCATTTCCTTGGGTACACTAGGCACATTGCAAGTGCTTACAGCCGTGTGTGACACCAGGCTACCGTAGCAGACAGCGCCGCTCTAGAACATTTCCGTCCATACAGGGAGTTCTGTTGGATGGAGCTGGTCTAGAGTGTATCTTGCCGTCCTTATTCCCACTTCGCTGACTGTATTTGAGCACTAATAATTTCCCACCTGAACCACCAGTAGAGCTCTTGGCTCACCAACTTTTTCTTCCTTACTTCAGTCTGTTTTCTCCTCTAATCAAATGATTTTTACAAAACCTTTGAAGAAATACCAGAGAGAAACAACTGTGGCCTTTTAATGTCATTTCCTTACTTGAAACTTCCAGAGTCTCCCCCATTATCTTTTCCTCTTTATTTGCTTGTTGAACAGCTCAGCCTTCAAGATTGAGTTCCAGTGTTGCCTGCTCTAGGAAGGCAGAGGCCAGCCAGGATTCTTCTTCTGCACTTAGACACTCCTTGTTGGTACCCCGCTTTCAGAGCGTGTTTCCCATTGTAATGTTTACCAGCCATGCAGTAGCTTCAGGAGAAGTGAAAAAATGGCCTTTCAGGTCATGTTCTGGTGTTGAGGAACCCCAGTTGAGACAGGCTGTGAAGGGTGGTGAATGATGTTCCCACAAGTATCAGTCCCTGCCTCAGGTTACCCTTGGTTCTTGGCTATCTCTCGACTCCAAAATATATATTCTGTAGAGAGAAACAGAGTTCCTTCAATAAAAATAGCTGTGTGCAGTGGCATGCTCCTATAGTCCCAGTTACTTGGGAGGCTAAAGCGGGAAGATCCCTTGAGCCCAGGAGATTGAGGCCAGCTTGGGCAACATAGTGAGACCCTGTCTCAAAAAAATAAATCTTCAGTGAAGGAGGAATATTTTAATTACCACAAACTTTCATAGTTCTGGAGTCTAGGAGTCCAAACTCAAGGTGTTGGCAGAGCCACACTCCCTCAAAGGGCTTTGAAAGAGAATCCATCCTTGCCTCTTCCAGCTTCTGATAGCTCTTGGTGCTCTTTGACTTGTGTCCAATCTCTGCCTTCATCTTCACAGGGCCTTCTTCCCTTTGTCTCTATGTCTGTGTCGTAAATATCCCTTCCTTTCTTCTTGAAAGAACACCAGTCATTGCACATAGGGCCCGCCCTAAATCAGATTATCTTGGCTTGAGATCATTCATTCAGTTATATCTACAAAGACCCTATTTTGAGATGAGGTCACATTCATGGGTACTGGGGATTCAAATTTGGACATATCTTTTGAGGGAGACATAATCCAATCCACTACAATGGGTGAGAATAAAAGTGAGAACTCTGTTAACTATGTTTCTGCCTCTTTCCCAAGCCATGCCTAAGCTGACTCAGCATATTGACTTTAGCCTTCGTTTCTTGCATGTATTCCTATACATTAAGATTCTCACTCGCCGGGCGCGGTGGCTCACGCCTGTAATCCCTGCACTTTGGGAGGCCGAGGCGGGCGGATCACGAGGTCAGGAGATCAAGACCATCCTGGCTAACACGGTGAAACCCCGTCTCTACTAAAAAAAATACAAAAAATTAGCCGGGCGCGGTGGCGGGTGCCTGTAGTCCCAGCTACTCGGGAGGCTGAGGCAGGAAATGGCGCAAACCCAGGAGGCGGAGCTTACAGTGAGCCGAGATCGCGCCACTGCACTCCAGCCTGGGCGACAGAGTGAAGACTCCGCCTCAAAAAAAAAAAAAAAAAAAAAAAAAAAGATTCTCACTCGTAAATCAAAAGAAGGGGGAGGAGGCCACTTAACCAGCTGTCTTTCTTTCCCTGACAGGCACACTGCACTCCCTTCAGCTGGATTTGTTTCCACTGGCTAGCAATTATCATTAAATAATAAAGCATAGCCCAAAATAAACATGTTTATCATCTTTAGTTTTCAGAGACATTCTCTGGGTCCAAAGCTTTTAAAGTGAACGTAGATATTTAGATTTAGAAATTATTTTAAGCACATGTGTGCATATATACAGCAAGGGAAATGACTAGAAGTAATTGCCTCTGTAAAGTAAGAAATAACATGAACACTTTGACTGTTTTTATGTTTTAGTGTTATCTACATTTTGCACAGTGAGCATGTTTTACTTTTGTGATTAGAAGAAGAAATGTTTTTAAAACATGGATAGTTTTAGTAAAGTCTTTATAAATTGCCCAGGCATTTTTTTTTCTGTATTTTTTTAAAGAGATTTAAAAAAAAAAAAAAAAAGCAAGATGAGTAGGCCAGTAGGGATTCTAAGAACAGACCACTGATGGTCTTGAGTGCAATTCAGACACCATTTAGGTTTTGGAGTGGTGTTAACATTGTTAATTATTCAGGACCTTATCAGATTCATCAGCAGTAAAAACTGAAATTCAGGGTCTCTACTGGGAGGTTTCCCCCAGTCCCTGGGGGAATGAATGAGCCGTCTCTCTTTGCACATTTTTTCTTTGTGGCATAATGAGGTATCCACCCCCATACCCATTTTTGGTTTGTCAGGGACCATTTCAGAATGAGTCCTGTAATCCTTCATCAGCAGTACCATTTGGTTTCTACAGGGATGTATTTTCCTATTGTTTAGGCTATTTTGAGTGTAGCCCTGCGTCTGGTCTTTTTTGAGGACAGCACACATTTCCATCGATCCTCCGTTACTGGAACCCGTGGCAGAGCATTAGGCCCTTTTGAGCTGTTCTACTATTGAATGCAATTTGCTTTGAGGGAATTTTCCTATTTTAGCTTCTAATATGTTGATGAATTATTGAAATTTCAATTACTTTTGCTTCCCAAGTTAGCAGGATGGAGACATCCCAGACATTTAATATGAAAAGCTTTCCAGTGCCTTTTAGAGAAGGGGCCACATGCCTGTTCTCTGCCCTTGTCTAGAAGGCTTTTGGCGGCAGGGCTGGCACCAGGGCATGGCTCCACTCTTCCTGTCTATGGGGTTAAAGTGCTTTGTGGCCTTGGAAGTCCCTTAGGTCAGTGCTGCTCAAGGTATGGTCCCCTGACCGGCAGCATCAGCATCTTTTGGGAGCTTATTAGACTTGCAGATCTTGGGCTTCATCCAGACCCTGCTAAATCAGAATTCCTGGGGTGGGGCCCTGGAGTCTGTTTTAACAAGCCCTCTGGGGGATTCTAGTACACTATTTTGCTGAGAAAGCCCTGTCTTAAATTTGCTAGTGCTAACTCTTCCCAGCCCGGCAAAGTCTGGTGCCCATTTGTAAGGACCGTTGGGTGCTGTAGTTAGTTTGCCCTTTCAGGTGGACACTGTACTCTCATGCTGAAACTGTGACCAAGGTTATAAAAGACGAATCTCTAGCAACGCTCTTCAGCTCCTTGGAATACTTCTCTCTTTGGAAGTCACAGAGTTGTAACTATAGAGAAGCAGGATTTGGACGTTCAATTTCTGTGCAGTTAAATGTGCATTTTAAATGTAACTTAGAGGGCCCCATGTTTCTTTTTTTGTATAGAAGGACTATTTAGACATTCCTACCTACTATCCCAGGGAAAATCCATCTGTAGGTAACTTGGGGAAAGGTGCTGGCTCCATCAGTGTCTCTTCTCTTAGCCTAATCTTTTCCCCAATGCAGACACCTCTTCTAAACCACACATATTGAATAACTTGCACCTCTTCAAACATAGCATGTCATCCCAGCACCTGTGCACCCCCCCACTATCACCCCCCAAGCATATCATCACGAAAGCCATATCCTCACTTGTTCTCCTTTAAGATTGCTCAAGTACCACTGTCTTCGTTCAGCTTTGTCTGGATGACTTCAGCTGGAGTTACATTCTTCCCTTTTTCTGCTTCCCATAACACTTGAGATAGAAATTTATAACACTCAAGTGCACTTGTGTTGAAATCATTCCTCTCTCCTCTGGGCTCTGAGATGATGATTCCATGAGAGGTGATTTCATCCTGGGTCCTCTGTCTGCAGTCCCCAGCACAGTCAGGCACTTGGGGCTAAAAGAATAAACATTCCTTAAAGGTAGTTAGCCAGTGCCTGGGCGCAGTGGCTCATGCCGGTAATCCCAGCACTTTGGGAGGCTGAGGTGGTAGAATTGCTTGAGCACAGGAGTTCAAGACCAGCCCTGGCAACATAGCGAGACTCTGTCTTTACAAAGAAATTTAAAAATCAGCCAGGTGCGTTGTGTGCACCTAGTCCCAGCTGCTCAGGAAGCTGAGGCAGGAGGATCCCTTGAGCCCGGGAGATTAAGGCTGCAGTGAGCCATGGTTGCACCACTGCATTCCAGCCTGGGCAACAGAGCAAGACCCTGTCTCAAAAAAAAAAAACAAAACAAGATGGTCATCCATCCTGGAAGCTTCCAGTGCCTTATATAATATGTGCACCTCATACTTGTGAAGAATAGATGATGGTCTGTGGCAGATTGAGTTAAGAATTTATTGACTCTTGGGCAATTATAAAAACTAGTAATATCATCACTTTGGTTTGTAACTCTACTTTTTGTATTACGTGTGATTTAAGAAACTGATTCGTTTAAAAAAGTTATTAGTCCAAAAAAAAGAATATAGTGACTTTTATGTGAACTCAACCATCCTAGCTTTTCAATGGGCTGATCCCTCAATGTAAATGAAAGCCCCACCACCTACCCATCTGGCTGTTTTGCTCTTTAGCCAGGGAAACCACCAACTATGTCTAAGCGTTATGATTGCAGGTCAGAGAGCTTCAAACTCGACTACAGAGCGTGCAGGCCACAGGTCCCTCCAGCCCTGGCCGCCTCACTTCCACCAACCGCCCAATTAACCCCAGCACTGGAGAGCTGAGCACGAGCAGCAGCAGCAATGACATTCCCATTGCCAAGGTGAGTTTCTGGGGATGGACCTGATGAGCGGGAACACCTCCTGTTATCTGGAAGCACCAGGCTCATCCTAGCCACTGTACAGGCATGCCCTTAGCTGAGACAGCCCAAGGGGCTTCCCCTGAGACCTTACACAGGCCTTCTATGCAGGAGCTGTAAGGAGAGATAACCCACTAATAGTTTTAAGTCTCTCTCAGCTGCAACCTGGACGCCAGCTCTCATTAATCAGCCAGCTGGAGAATGTCACAGCTGACAAGTCATTATGGAGAGTGAGACGTTTTGTCAAGTGCTCCAGTACTTCACAGTGGACAGAGTTGCTCTCAAAGACTAAGGTTCAGCCCAGTGGGGGACCTTGAGTAATGAACCAATGATCTCCCCACTCACAAGACTGACAGCTCTGCCAGAAAAAAAGAAAAATAGATTATGATGGACAGGCTGTGGCAGCTGTGAGAAGTAGCCCCACTCATTCGCTGGCACAGCCCCCCAGTACGTATGTTGAGTCTGTCTCAGATGATGAAAATTATGCCTGTTGGCTTGCCTGGTAGCTCTACTAGCCACCACAGTAAGGTTGATTCTTAACTATCAAGTTTAATAAGTTAGGTTAAACCAGTGTTTTCTAACCAGAAGTGAGCTCTTCCTCCAGGGGACATTTGGCAATGTCTAGAGACATTTTTGATGGTCACAGTTGGAGTGCTACTGGCATCTTGTGGCTAGAGGCCAGAGATGCTGCTAAATATCCTACAATGCACAGGACAGATCCCCACAAAAAGAATTATCCAAGCCAAAATATCAGCAGTGCTGAAGTTGAAAGGCCCTGGCTTAAGCTGGTGGTAGAAAAATTGGACAAATGAGCTGTTCTTAACAAGTTCTTTAATCATTTAGTTGACATGGCTAAACAGCCCTGTATAAACAGTCCCAACAGTTTATCTGGGGAGTGGTGTGTAGTTTTCTATAATGCTTTGTTTTCTTTTTTAAGATTGCTGAGAGGGTGAAGCTATCAAAGACAAGGTCTGAATCATCATCATCTGATCGGCCAGTCCTGGGCTCAGAAATCAGTAGCATAGGGGTGAGTGTTCACGAGAAGCAAGGCAAGAAAGTACCCGGTAGAGCTACACAGACAATTGATTATAGATGACAGAATAACTTCCCAAGTCTATCTCCAATAAACCAGTTACAATAGTAAATCACACCCGATTTCCTTCCAAAGGATTAAATTACAATGTATGATGATTTCCATCCATATGGTGAATTACTTCTTCAGCTTTAGGGGAGATTTTTTTTCCTTTCCTTGAAACCATTCAGAATGAAATGATTTAGGTCCAGTTCTTGGTGATATAGATGAAAGTCTTGAAGTATCTGTCTTATATCACCCTGCTACCCCAGAGACGAAGAGCTCTAAAAGAACTCTGCCTTTTGCACATCCATCTTGAAAGGGGATGTGCTCTCTACTGAGGAGGAATGTTGTCTTCGAAGCCTAACCCAGTGGTAGGAAAGACCAGAACCTTCAGTTTAGTCCCAGAGTTTTCATTTGTGAAGTCAGGCAACCCCCTGGGACTGTAAGAGCTGATGGATGGTGAAAAGGATTAGTTTCATTTCTTTAAGGGATCTTTTAGGATTGGGGATGAGGATGAGAGAGCCAGCTATTTGATCCTCAGAGACAGAGCCTTAAAATAGCATTTTAAGGCCCTAATTTAGAATTTTACACTGAGCAAAAATTGCATGTATTCAGATTCCATGCCAAAGCCAAAATGTGAAAATGAAGGAGTCAGCCCCTCTCCTGGGCTACAGAAACCAAAAACAGTGACCTGGAGTAGCAGGGAATTCAGGATAGGGGAAAGAAATCCTGATTCTGTTCAACATTCAGAATTTTAGGAACTCCAGGAAGGCATGATCTCCCCATCCTGGCTGCCCAGCGCCACGTGCTTGGGGAGGGAGTCATATTTTGATCCTGTTTTCTCTTTTCTTCTACTGCTTTTATAGTATTTATTAGTTAACTTTTCATACTAGGATTCTGTCATACAAACTGAGAACCATTAGGGTAACCATCCTCCCAGTCCCCGATTCTCAAGGAATATCTTGAGAATTAAATTCTTTTGCATACAAAACATGCGTGGCGACCAGCATCTCTGAAGTGACACGTTCCAAAGGGGAATTAATGCTTCTTTTTGCAGGTATCCAGCAGTGTGGCAGAACATCTGGCCCACTCACTTCAGGACTGCTCCAACATCCAAGAGATTTTCCAAACACTCTACTCACACGGATCTGCCATCTCAGAAAGCAAGATTAGAGAGTTTGAGGTGGAAACAGAACGGCTAAATAGGTGAGGAGAGATCCTATCGATTTGATCCTGGGGCAGGGAGGAGCTGCTACTCCTCACTTCTCTTTCCAAAGATCTGTTCAAGGTGGCTTACGTATTGTGACAGAGCAGTACTGTCAGGCTGGTGGGTTTGGAAGTTCCCGCCACCTTGGTCTTCAGAGGAGTGCTCCCAACAGTCTGAGCTGCCATCATGGCTGTGACCTGGGCATTCACATGGGCCTTGTGCTTAGAAAGGTACCATGCTTGCTTCACTGCCTTAATACTGTTAAACAAGGGACTCCGCTTTTTTAGTTTCACACTGGACCTTGCAAATTACATAGTCCTGGGAGCAGCCCCTACAGAATGGCAGTAGGTCACAGGTGACTGCCAAGCATGCAGGCCTGTGCTGCAGAGAACCACAGAAGGAAGTTCTGGAATGTTGAGTCAGCATCTCAGGGGCACTTGGAGCTACTGGAACCAGCAAAGGCAATCTGGTAGGGCCGTTCCTGACATGGACCAGGCATGCTGGTCTATCTGTCCTTGCTCTTCCTGATGGTTGCCTAATTTTATTTATGCTTTTTGCAAATGTGCTCAGTCTTGGGTCCCTACATCCCATCCTAACTGCCCTACCTAGAGTAATTTTACTGTATATCCCGTTATATGGATTCTTTTCAAGTCTTTCAAAAGAGGTGGTTTCAGTTTGCCCTTTTGCCTGTTGGGAAAGACTTTCTTATGTGTCATGCCAGTGATGAGGGAGTTGCTAACAAAGCAAAGGAGAAGGACCAGGGCCAAACCATGGAAACCACTTGGCCTCAGAATTGGTTCTGCAGTGGCAGAATGGACTGTTGAGTCGCATCTGAGTGTGGTGTGGCTGCCTTGACCTACCAATCTTTAGTGGAAGAGCACTGTAAGAATTTGAAAGGCTTATGAGCTAACCAGGAAGAAATAGGGATACCCTTCCGCATCCACCATTGCTTAATTCCATTCCTCTTGTGTATGGCAAACCAGAATAAATTGAATTATCATGTTAGTCCTCCCTGATTTGAAGCTGTTTAATATAGTTCTTGAGAACTAAGGTAATTGACAATCTAGGTCATTTTAAATCTTGAAATTAAATGGTTTCCTTATTAAATCCAGAATACTTAAGAGTGATAATCCTGATGATTACTTAGTGGCAGTAAAGAAGCCATCTTTTCACTATCACTGGCCTGGGAGTGCTTAAAAATTGAATCAGATATGCCCTTTGCAATTTAATGAAGTTAGATGCCTTCAGGGGGACCTCAATTTAGTGAGGATCTCCTCTCTACAGATTCTGGGATTTAACAAGTTGGATTTGTGGCTGAACTTGAATAGGGGAGTTGCTTTCTACTCAGTTATATACACCCAGGAGAGACCAAAGAAGGGAGAAATATTTTGCTGGTAGCTCATGTTATTGTGGTGTTTAACAGCTTACAAAGGGCTCTCACAGACAGCCACTTAATCCTCAACCTGTGAGGGTAGAGTAGTCCTGTTTTGCAAATGAGAAAACAAAGACTTTGAAGTCCCAAGTTGAGTGACTTGTCTTAAATCCAGAGCTATTAAGTAGCTGAGATGGAATTCCAACCCTTACCCATTGACCTCACCTCCACTGTCATCTCTGTGATCCTAGCTGCTGCGGGAACCTGGGGCTTCTTAGAAATAAGCTACCAGTATATCCTGATGTCTGCTATTTTAACTACCTACCTCAAAGTTGGAGGCCTATTACTCTCAAAGTATGTTAGCCTTTAGCTTCATGATTGGCAGGGGAGGGGTGACATCCGTACCCACCAAAATGTTTTCCTTCTCTAACAAATCTGTGTTAAACATCTACTATATGCTAGGCTACGTGGCACGCAAAGCAAAGTAAAACAGATAATAGGGTCCCTGCTCTCATGGAGCTTATATTCTGTTAGGGAAAATAGACCAAGGAGAAAACAAATAAGATGATAAGAAAGATCCAAGAAGGAAATAAATAGGACACCAGCAGAAGCTGAGGGAGAGTTGATTTTTCGATGGGTAGTCAGGGAAGGTGTCTGAAGAGGGGAGATTTACATTGAGATGGATTACAAAAAAAAAAAAAAAAAAGCAGCCATATGGCAAACTGATATTCTTATGGCCACTTAACAACCATGAGGCCTGAAAGAGGAACTGTCCAAAGGCCAATGGAACTGAAATGGAGTAAGGGGAAGAAGCTACACGAGATGAGGTGGCAGAGCAGGGGCTGGCTCAGATGTGGATTTTGATGCCATGGACACATTTTACTCTTTAAGTATAATTGGAAGTCATTAAAGGGTTTTTGAATGTGGAAGAACAAGATCTGATTGACACTATGGAAGCTCACCCGGGTGTGGAAAATGGGAAGGGTGAGATAAGAGTGGAAGCAGCATGATCTTTGCAGTGCACGAGGGTAGCTGTGGCGGGATGGGGCCAGGGGCTTCACGTACGACATGTGCGGTGCTGAAAGCAGTGGAAACTGCAGCTGGGTTCCACTTGGATGAGAAAAAGGGATGGTCTCAAAAAAGATTCTCAGGGGTCTAGTGCAGGAGCGTCCAATCTTTTGGCTTCCTGGACCACACTGGAAGAAGAGGAATGTCTCGGGCCGAACATAAAACCCACTAACAGTAATGATAGCTGATGAACTAAAAAAAAAAATTGCAAAAATATCTCGTGATGTTTTAAGAAAGTTTACAAATTTGTGTTGGCCGCATGCAGCCTACAGGTTGGACAAGCATAGTCTGGCGTGTAGTGTTGGGTAGACGGTGTTGGCATTTACTGAGATGGAGAAGATAAGGGAGGATGAGGTGCAGGGAAAATCAAGAATCCCACTTTGGAATGTTACATTGGAGGTAGCAATGTGACAGCAAAGGGAAATGTCAGGAAGGCAGCTGGAGATGTGAACCTGGCCCTCAGAGGCAAGCTCTGGGCTAGAGAAAGTTGGGAGCTAGTGGATCTTACCTGCCTAATAAAGTCATGGGACTGGAAAGAAATCGCCCCTAGGGTGGGATGTCGATAGCAGAGGGGACCCCGGGACAGCCCCAAGAGAATGCCAAGCCTTCCCAATTTTATAGAGAATGAGCATCTAGCAAAGGCGACTGAGAGGAAGTAGCTGCTAGGGCAGGAAGAAAACCAGCAGAGACCCACCCTGGCTTAAGTGAGGGGAGCTCTTTAAGAAGGGAAGAGTAACAGATCAGTGAGGTGTTGCCTGAGAAGGGCCCTGAGATGGGCTTGGCCACATGGAGGTCTATGAGTTGGATAAAGGCTTTATCTAATTAGCAGGGACGGACTATAGACTGGAGCAAGTTGAAAAGTAAATGGCCGGCGCGGTGGCTCAAGCCTGTAATCCCAGCACTTTGGGAGGCTGAGACGGGCGGATCATGAGGTCAGGAGATCGAGACCATCCTGGCTAACATGGTGAAACCCCATCTCTACTAAAAAAATACAAAAAACTAGCCAGGCGAGGTGGCGGGCGCCTGTAGTCCCAGCTACTCGGGAGGCTCAGGCAGGAGAATGGCGTGGACCCAGGAGGTGGAGCTTGCAGTGAGCTGAGATCCGGCCACTGCACTCCAGCCTGGGCGACAGAGCAAGACTCCGTCTAAAAAAAAAAAAAAAAAGAAAAGTAAATGAGAGAATAGGGACTCTTTTCAGGAAGTCTTAACGTGAACAGGGGCAGAAAAGCATTCTTATAGCACCTTACCTTGAAATGACCTTGGAGTGGCCAGAGCCTGGCAGTGATCTTAGTTCTTCTACACTCACCAAGTATCTTCCATGTTGGCAAATGTCTCCATATTCTGCCCTAAGGCGTGAGTCTAAGATTTTTCCTTGAAGCTGATGGCTTCCAAACCCCTTAACATTTCAAGTCACTTGCAGTTTGTGTGTGTGAAGCTCTTTCTCTTTAAGACTTAGTGGTCAGAGTACTACAAATAGATGTGTCCCATGGAAAATGAATTGTGGCATCAAGAGCATCTGTGCCCTGAGATGGAAAATGGAGAAGCTGAAGGATTATATTATTCATTTGTTTGCTGACTTTGCCACAAACTCATTTGCCCTGAGTCTACAGTTCTGAATCCTGTAAAACTTCAAGTTCCCAATGCTTATCCTAGCACTAGTTAGAGCTGCTAGACTGTGTAACCCGAAAGGAGCTTTGGGTACAGTCCACAGCTCCTGGTCCATTTCCCACTTAAAGGCCGCCAGGGCGGTTCCTATTCACTCACTGATTCATCCTTTGGTTCTCTTTGTAGTTTGTGATTATGAGGACGGGATCTGGTTCAAATCCCAGGGCAAGAAACTTAATGTTTCTGGGCCTCCATCTCCTCATCTGAAATGGGAATAACAATACTTAATTGAAAGGGCTTCTGGGAGAATCACTAAAGCAAAGGCTTAACAGATAGCCATGACTGCTGTGATGCTGCTTTTCATCCCTGCATGTGGAGGGTGACTTATCTAAGCCCACCAGGCGTTCCACATGATAGGGACCTGGAGGTTGCACAGCTGTCTTCTTTCCTTGGAATATCTCCAGAGCCTAGCACTGTGCCCTGCTCATGCTAGACCTGGAGTGAGCGTGGCAATGGCTGGGGGTCTTATTTTTAACCAGGGGGCTTATTTTTTATTTGTAATTCACACAGAGTTTAGTGATACTTTTATGTAGAGTTGCTTCTTTGACAAAATACTGTGTCAGCTGCTAATCTGACAAGCCCACATCCTAGCATGCTTTTCTGGCCTGAACATAAATGAGACAACTGAAATATTGGCAAATTAATTGTAACCCTTGATTTTTGTTCCTTTGTAGCCGGATTGAGCACCTCAAATCCCAAAATGATCTCCTGACTATAACCCTGGAGGAATGTAAAAGCAATGCCGAGAGGATGAGCATGCTGGTGGGAAAATACGAATCCAACGCCACAGCGCTGAGGCTGGCCTTACAGTACAGGTAGGAAAACAGCGCAAGGCACACACTGGGATGTTTGGAGCTACTTCAGGGTAGAAATGCATCCAGAGTAACCTGCAGAATAAAAGCAGGAAATAGGCTTCTAGAAGGCATATCTGGCGGTTTGGACCAGCAGATAGCTAAGGGTAATGAATATGCTGTTAGTAAACAGGTATATTTCTCCTAGCATATTCATCTTAAATATTTCATGTAGGTACTATCACTCAAAATATCGATTTTTTGGTCTGTTACATGTTCATTTGTTCTTGCAGATTTTTATTCATATTCATATGTAATTTACATTGCTATAAATCTGGTGCATTCTATTTCTTTGTCATAGTTGTAAAATGTTGCTTTTAATAGCCTCTCTTTATTCTGAACGGCTGTAACCCCTCCATCAAGTTTTTATATTGTTAATTTACTCACTTTTCTAAAGGACATTTAGACTTTTAATATTAAAAATAATTCTATGATGAATAATTTAATGCAGATAAGATCTTCATTCTTTTGAATATTTTCCTCTGGATAAAATCCGGCAGCAGGAACTGTAGGTCAAAGGATATGAATATTTTCCTGGCTCTTCAGGCATGCTGCTGATTTTTTGTCGTGAGAACAAGCCAGTTTAAATAACTACAATTCACTCATTGGTGAGCAAGTTGTAATTTGAATGGACCGCTTTTTTTTTTTTCTGCCTCATCACTTTGAAATTTATCTGTTTTTAAATTACCGCTTGTTTAAAGCTGCAAAACTATCCCTTATTATTATCATCATAGGTTTCTTTTATTAGCATTACCACTTAAGCGTATTTGCCAAGGCCTCAGAGTAGTTGACTGTATCGTACACTTAGCATCCTCTAAAAAGTTTGGTATTGTTTTAAGAAACATTCTTGTTTATTCAAGAAATAATCAAACCAAAATAAATGGGACCAAAGCTACAAAGCAATCATTCTGGTTTACAAACAGCAAAGCAAGCAGATAACTCATCTGTGATAACCCTTGAAGCTGGCTGCTATCCGCCCACCATCTGCCTTTGAGCAGAAAGGTCTTTCTCCACATTAGTACCTGGATAAGGAAGTGTCCTCACATGTCTGGAATATGAACTGCCTTTGAAACCAGGAACTGGAAGCACCTAGGTCTAGCATTTCAGCTGTTTGTCTTAACTGTTAGTAAAGGACAGTGAAAATAAAGGTAATCAAAACAAATTGTTGACTAAATGAGGCAACACATCCCCTGTTCAGCTTGAAGAAGCTAGATGGTTACTTTCTTAAAGAGGAAATGTTCCTACTGCAGGCATGTTATCTGGGCCCCTGAGGATGCTGTGCACATGTTCCACCTCTTGTGTGGACGTGGGCCACGTGGGTCTCAGGCTACAGGAAAGGAACTGTTCTTTGATATTTTACCTTGTTTGCCCAATGAATGATGGGCACAAAGAAGAGTGACTATGTTTCCTCTTCCTAGAAATCCAAACTCAAACTCTTGTCAGAGATTTTGTGAAGGCCTAAGAGTGTTTCATGAGACATTTTAAGCACTTCTAGTTTTATGAGAATCCAATAGAACTTTTCTGTGATGATGGAACTGTTCTCTACATGCACTGCCCAATATGGTAACCACTAGCCATGTATGGCTACTGAACATATGAAGTATGGCTACTGCAATGGAGGAATGGACTTTTTCATTTTATTTAACTCAAAATGTTTTCAATTTAAGTAGCTATTTGTGGCTAGTAGATACTTTATTGAATAGTGCAGGTCTAGGTCAAAACCATCTCCTTGTGGGATGTTATATTAGTTACCTGTTGTTGTATGACTAATCACTTACTGCATCACAATTTCAAGGATCAGGAACCTGGGGTGGCTTAGTAGGTGGTTTTGGCTTAGGGTCTCTTGTGAGATTCTGGTCAAGCTGTCAGCCAGGACTATACCATCTGAGACCTCAGCGGGAGCTTGGAGGATCTGCTCTAAGAAGGCTCTCTCACATGGCTGTTGGCTGGAGGCCTTAGTCATTCCTCCCCATGTGAACCTCTCCATAGGACTGACTGAGAGTCTTCAAGACACGACAGCTGGCCTGCTCCAGGGAGGATGGTCTGAGAGAGAGTGAAGTGAGAGAGAATGACCAAGATGGAAGTCAGGGACTTTTAGTAAGCTATTTTGGAAGTGACCTACTGTCGCTCTGGTCACACAGACCAACCCTGGTACAGTGCGAATGGGAGACAGCACAAGGGTGTGGACACCAGGGTGCGGGCTCAGCGGGACTGCCTGGAGCGGCCTACCACAAGGGAATCATGTGGTCCTTTCAGCTGGTCACTGAAGGGATGACACACTTGCCTTTCCCACCTTTATTGTTTCTGTTGTATTTTTCCAGAACCAAGTTAAAAGTTTAAAAATAAAAAGGCCAAATGAAAGAGCAAGCCACTGGCCTTGACCTGGGAATATTCATGGGTGGTTTCCTTGCCTGTGTGGAGAGTGAGGCCGAGACAGCACCTGAGCTGCCTCCTGCGCAGGAACCTGCGCCACATTGAAGGTGTCCGCTGTTCCCTGCCAGGGCTGAGGCCGCGTGTGCTTTGTTTCAGCGAGCAGTGCATCGAAGCCTATGAGCTCCTCCTGGCGCTGGCGGAGAGTGAGCAGAGCCTCATCCTGGGGCAGTTCCGAGCGGCGGGCGTGGGGTCCTCCCCTGGTAAGTGTCTCCGGAGTCCCTCTTCCTCCTGTTGTCTCCCTGCCTCCTTTGCTCCTGCCCCTGTCTCGGCGGCTGGCATTGAATCATCTCCTGACAACACAAAATTTGGTTGTCAAGTGTGTTTTTCGTTTTTCCTCATGACTGAGTGGGTAAATTGTTTATGTTGAATACAGCAAGAACTGGAGTGGAAACAGAATAGCAGACAAGTTAAAACAAACAAGCCTTCTTAGGAGCTGCATTCTCCTGGGCTGACAGTGGGGCCAGATGGAGCTGGGGCCGCATCAGCGATGAAAGGGACTGGCGTGTCCACAGCTGCCTCTCTGATGCCTGTTGTCAAGGCGCATGCTGCTGCCACATGGCCTTCACCTCGTCTCATTTCATTGGCTGAGCTTCTCCAAATTTATCTCTTTGAGTAGTAGTTGTTTTTCCGTTTGTTGGTTTTGAGGTGGAGTTTTGCTCTTGTTGTCCAGGCTGGAGTACAGTGGTGCAATCTTGGTTCACTGCAACCTTCACCTCCTGGGTTCAAACATCCTCCTGCCTCAGCCTCCCGAGTAGCCGGGATTACAGACATATGCCACCACGCCCAGCTAATTTTGTATTTTTAGTAGAGACAGAGTTTCACCATGATGGTCAACCTGGTCTCGAACTCCTGACCTCAGGTGATCCACCTGCCTCAGCCTCCCAAAGTGCTGGGATTACAGGCGTGAGCCACTGCGCCCAGCTTTTGAGTAGTTTTGAAACATGGGTTTCCCCTGCCAGGTCTCCAGGTGTCTTACAAATAAAGAAGAAGTAGTTTCACCCCCTGCTCATGCCAGCATCACAGAATGTTCACCCACCTCGCTTTCCTGTGCCTGCCCTTCCCCCAGCCCCGGGGATCCTGTGCCCTGTTGGCCTGACCTGTACCTTGAGATCTGCACTGCCCGCTCACTTCTATCCCTCAATTTTGAGTAAGGTGGAAGGAGTATCTAACTGGGACAGACACAAGCGTGTCATTCTAGGAAGCAGCAGCATTTGCTAAAATGTGGCCAGTGATTGTGGCTCTGAGCCTGCAGTGATGTGAGGACTGTGGCAGAAACAGTGCTAAGAGGAAAGAGAGACCCAAGAAGAAAGGTGGCCATCTCTCCATGCAGAGCTAAGCCCCAGACACCCCCTTAGCCTTCGGAGAGGCAATAGCAAGTAAACAGAAAGCCAAGGTGGCCAGGTCACTCCAGAGCCAAAGATGGGTGGTGTGGGCAGGCCAGGCATTCCCATGTGTGTGGCCAGGCCTCTGTCATGGACCGGCTTTCCGTTGTGAGCTTCCATTAGGACTTGTCCATCCAGGATACACCCTGCAAGGAGGTCACCATCCAGGCACCTTCTGAATGCACCCTCCTGTCCTTCTTCCCCAGTCCACCCCTCTTGCCTGGGGGCTCACTTTTGCAATGCACACTCACATGTGTTTCCTCCTTCAGTTTCGATTTGCACAGGAATCTGAAGCAAAACTGAAGGAAGGAAAGTATCCTGGGTATTAATTTCCTGCTTCATATCCAAGTGATCCAACAAAGGAGCACGCCTTCATTTGTATGGAGAGCCATGCTCTGCTCCTCCCTCTGGTTTTTTTTTTAATAGTATTACCAGCCCAGCCCAGAAGTAGAAACTCTGCCAGCATTTCCATTAGAAACCTCATTTTTCAGGTCTTTTAACTGAACCATAAAACTTTACTCCTCATATGAAACAGATCCTAAACTGATCTTGGCCTGCTGTCAGGTTTTTTTTAAATAAATATACGTATTAAGAAAAACAATAAATTAAAGGAAAAAAGTCAATCTTTGTATTTCCAGTTGGTATCAGAGGAGTGTCTTAAACCTGTTCAGGCCTCACAAGGTACCTTTCATTAGGCATGTACCTACTCAGTGCAGTTATTTGGTGTAGGAGCTGAAAGAGCTTAACTAAATCTGCCTTTTAAATATTCGAAATCAATAATGAAATGCTTTGTATTTACCTAATACTGGGAAGCTCATGTATACATTTATAAGATGAGCCAGTCAGTAATGTCATGCCTGCTTCCAAAGAGCGGTCAGTGGTGAGATATATGTAAAATGTCTTATTCATGAAGAGAAGTGAGACGTGAAGGTTGTCAGAGAAATGACAGGAGGGAGTTCCAGGGATTTTTGGCCTGTGGAATGGGTCCACCCCATTTCCTGCCCATTCTCTGTAGTGCTGAGGGCGGGCTTGATTTTAAGCAGTTCCCCGTTCAGCCTCGCCCTTGCATTCTGCTGACGGCAGCAGCTGGCCCATCATACGGCCCCATCATGCCGTAGAGTTGCCGCACGGCAAAGCAAGAACTCGTTTGTGACGTGCACCCACAGGGTCTGTGATTGTGGGTCTTTTCTTTGTTTCTTGTTGATGTCACAGGCATTCATTTTGTTCATTGTTTCATTCACAGATGCTTTAGGCCAGTGGTTTTCAAACTGTGCCCTGGGAAGCTGGAGGAGTTTCTCTGGGCCTCGGCAGTGGGGTTGGAGGGTGGGACTCTGAGCGTCTCCCACTTCTGCCCACTTCATCCAATTCCACGTTTATCTTGTTTGTATGTTAGAATAGCATTTTGTATGGTTTGGCGTAAGATTTCCTTTTAAAATATTTGGAAGAGCGTGGATCTGTGCTGTACAGGTAGCAAACTAGTGATTTGTTCAGCCAGCAGTTTCTGTTTTGTTTTGTTTTTTTTAAGACTTTGTTTCTTAGAGCAGTTTTAGGTTCACAGCAAAACTGAGAGGAAGGTACAGAGATTTCCCATATGCCTCCAACCCTCAACATGCACGGCCTCCCCCATTTTCAGCATCCCCCATCAGGGTAGTATATTAGTTACAAGTGATGAACCTACAGTCACACATCATCATCACCCAGAGCCCATAGTGTACGTCAGGGCTCACTCTTGGTCCTGTACATTGTTGGGTTTGGGCCAATGTATAATAACTTGAGTCCGCCATTATAGTATCATACAGAGTAGTTTCACTGCCCTAAACGTTCTCTGGCTCCACCTATTCATTCGTCCCCCACCCCCATCCCCTGGCAACCATTGTTGTTGCTGTTGTTCTTGTTGTCGTTTTGGAGACAGGGTCTTGCTCTGTTACCGAGGCTGTATTTGAACTCCTAGGTTCGAGCAGTCCTCCCACCTCAGCTCAGGCACCCATGATCTTTTCACTATCTCTATAGTTTTGTCTTTTCCAGCACAGTTTTAAAACACGATAGCAATGTGAACATTTTGGGCAGGGACTTCACTGCCTGGTCTGTGCAAGTGCCCACCACACCCTGATGTTCTGCACTAGCCCAGTTACCTGGCTCCTGGAGGCATTTGAGTTCACCACGATTACCAAGCCAAGAGAAGGGTCAGGGGTGGCATCGGTACATATAATACAGAGCCGATCTAAAGCTCTCGTCTGAACCATTAGTTTTGTCTCTCTTGCCCCCACACAGGACTCTAATCAAAGCTGTAGACATGTGGAAAGATGGCACAGTTTTGCCCCAGTTTCTCCCTCCCTCCTTCACAGGGAAGTGCCAGTGCACAGAGGAATGGCCAAATGGTAGACTTGTGGCTGAATGGGAGGAGAAGCCAGGAGCCTGCATCATTAGAAAAATCAGAGCATGTTAGAGCTGGAAACAGAAATGTGGTGATCCCATTGGCCAGCTCCTACATTTGTCCCTGAGGCCAGTGGAGCCCAGAGAAAGAGCAGAGAAATAACCTTCCCATGTGCAGCTTCTAAGTGACAGTGCCAGGCCCAGAACACAGATCTTCTCTTCGGCTGGGCACTGCTGATGCCCCTCCACAACGCCACCTCTGCCCTAAGTAACTGAGAGTTAGTTATGCACAGTCACTCCCAGGCGTGCCTTGTCCAGACCTATGTTGATTAATCCATTGGCTTCTCTGCCACATAGGAGACCAGTCGGGGGATGAAAACATCACTCAGATGCTCAAGCGAGCTCATGACTGCCGGAAGACAGCTGAGAACGCTGCCAAGGCCCTGCTTATGAAGCTGGACGGCAGCTGTGGAGGAGCCTTTGCCGTGGCCGGCTGCAGCGTGCAGCCCTGGGAGAGCCTCTCCTCCAACAGCCACACCAGGTAATGCTCAGCCTTCTGCCCCGGGGCGGGCGTGTGTCCACCTGGCATCTATTCACTGGACTTGGTGTGCAGTGACCCAGCTCTTGGGGACTGTGTGGCTTGGGAAAAGGCAGACATAGATTCTGGCTTGCAGCATGCTCCATTCAAAAAGGAGTCAGAAGATCAGAACAGAAGAGCTAGAAAGTGGCCCTCTCGCTTTGCCAATGTGGAACTTGCAGTCGAGAGAGGAGAGGTTTGCTGTGGAAAGTGGTAGAGATGGAATGCAAACCTACCTTTCTGTTGGATCCATTTTCTCCTACATTGTTCTGTTCTTCATTTCTTTGTAAGTCATCATCTCCAGGAAGCACTTAGGGTAGCCGAGACCCGTTTGCTGCAAATGGTCCCTGTGGTCCCGAGGCCCAGCCCAGCCCATCCTAGTTCCAGACATCTCTCTCCCGTCCTCTTGTGCCTCCATCCTCTATAAGCTCTTCTTAGGCAAGAGCCTCTCCTCCCATCTCTTTTGCCTTATGGAATGATGCGGCATTCACAGCATGTGCTTACAGACACTCAGTCATGAACCTGAGGTCAAGTTCACTGTCTGTGAATCTAGGAAATTAAAGTGGGTGCTTGAAAAAGATGAGGAAGAGAGCAGCGAAGACCTTGCTGAGCATAATTTGCTGAAGTCATTTGATTCTTTTGGATGGGAGTGGAGAGTCAGAATGAAACCCTTTCTACTTCCCTTCTCATTTCTTGCCACCAAAGCCCTAAAAACTTGAATGCCTTCCCTTTATTTACCAGTCCTCAGTCTAGAAGACACTTTGTTAGAGATTCTTACATAATTGCCAAATAGTGAAAGACTTGGAAGGGTAACTTACCCCGTTTTCACAGGTGAGGAACCCTTGGCTCAGAGATCTGTCAGTGACCTGCTCGGTGATAAGAGGGAAACCTGGACGGGAACCCGGGATTTCAGCACCGAGCATATTGCCCTTCCCACATTGGATCTCATGATATAACAAAGCAGTGTCTACTTGCAGTCTAAGCGACCAGAACTGCATAAAGATACATTGACTATTGAGAGCCAGAGGAGAAATACTGATGCTTTCTTGGTGCTGGAAAGCAACTGAATGTTCCCTCTCTCTTTCCCCACCGTAGGACCCACCATCTCCCTCAGTGCGTCCATTTACCTGTACTGGCCCAGGTGTCCCAGGGGAGGGGACATGCCCAGGAATACGCTCAGCCAGGTGCCCACAAACAACCGGGACTTGAGTCTTCTTTACTTTAGCAACAATTGTCTCATTCAGTGAAGCACAGATTACAATTTTTTTCATAAAACCAGATCCTACTGTGTAAACACAGAAAGCAGATGCTCTTCTTAATGACTCTTCCAGATGTGTGTTATCTATAATTTGTGTGTTTATTTAGTACAGAAATGTACTTCTCATGTTGTCAGTGATGCCGTATTGTTTCATTAGTGAACATAGGAATTTGCTTGATAGGAAATGTGTGCTGTTTCAGTAGCTTATGAGGTTTGTGCCACAGATCATTTGTTCAAACCTCCCTACCCCCAAAAAGAATTTTGGGGTTTTATTCTAAATCAGAGACGAATTTAGAACCAGTCAGGAGTGAGAACAGTTTTATCACCATCTATTTAGCTTTTGAATATTTGTTAGAAGTACTTGAACTTACAGGTTAGCCTTGATTTTGAGACTGTTTTCTTAGAGAAATTTAATTTGGGATCCTATGTTTCTGCAGATTGAGATAAATTCAAAACACAGAGTCATTGTTTCCAAGGATAACCTCACCAAAGAATGGTTCTTAAATTAATTTCGGTCTCAAGTAGGTCTTCCCATCAAATACAGAGGGCTTTAGCTCCAATTTCACCCAGTTCTCCTTTAAAAATCACTTTTACCCTCCCGCCCAAATCAGAGCAGCTCTGAGTACAGAAGAACCACACGTGGGGCATTCATTTGTCACTCTACATTCTTAGAACCTGATGCAATTAGACTGCTTTATGTTAAACGTGGGTTTAGAATAAAGTCCCAAAACCACCAGACTGCTTTCATAATTATGATAATTATAGTAATTTTGTTTGTAAATCTTGCCATTCTGGCTCAAACATTCCCCCATGTCAAGTTTATGAAAATAAAGAAAAGGATCTTTCTGAGTTGGAGCTTTATGTGGCCCAGCAAATCCCTTTCCCCCCACTGTAACCACCCAGCTTAAAGAGGTCTAATCAGAGTGTCCATCAGTTGCTCCTCAAGGGTTCAGGAAAGGAACGCTGAGTATTGCACCTCCAGCAGCATTTCTGGCAGCCCATAGGCAGCTCCTAACGACAGGAGGGTTAATGGTTATAGAGAGGAGCAGCAGAGGGGTAGTTAACCAGCAAGGAGAATAAAAGTGATAGCCAACCCTCAGTTGACTGTTGGCAGGAGCCCAGGATCAGTGCTATTTCATTTTGAAAAATATAGCCATGGCCTCATCAGAAAGTATAATGGTCTTATGGACAGAGTGACTAGGTTGATTGCCTGGATGGCTTTATCAACATATCATGACAAAGAGGCACAAGGACTAAAGCGTTGGGAAGTGGAAATAGAATCCTTGGACAAGCCCACCCTCTGCAGCAGGCCTCACGGTTCAGCTCCTTCTGTGCAGCGTAGTCATTGCTCTCAGTCCACAAAGGAACTGTTGCCCAGACAGGATCGGCCACAGCAAGTCTGCACTCTCAGAGACTGAAATTGAGTCCCTTGTCTCGGCACCAGATGGGGATCGGGGAGAGCTGTGAGAATGGTGGTTGCAGCCTTGCCGTGAGCCCCTGGGTACTTCCTGGCAGCCAGGGTGCTGCCTGTGTGGCCACTCACTCTGGGATATAATCCCCAAATTGGACTGGGTGGCAGCAGAGCTCAAGAGGTGCCCAGCTCTCACTCTTTGAACTAGTCTGGATTAAGATAAAGTTTCATTGGGGCAGAAAAAATGGTTGAGGAGAGTGAAATAATGTCCATTGAAAGGGTGAATGTTTTGAAACAGCCACCTAGTTAGAACAGGCATCAGTAAGCTTCAGGAATGAGAGTCAGACTAGATCTGGCTGAAACAGTCATCTTTACTGAAGAGAGGTGCTTTTCCATCCATGTATCAGGAGAGTCTATCCAAAGTCCTTGGGACAAATGCTTAATGGTGTTAGTGAGCTCTAGAGACTCAGCCCAGACACATCCTTGACATGACAGCATTATGATCAGTCCTCCTCAAATGTCCTCATCACTTACCTTTTAGGTTCTATGAGAACAAGATATAGACATGAAATGCTTTTTATGGTTTTTTTCTAGTGAGCTCTAACTTCTTGATTTCAAAAGAACTGTATGCTTGTTGTAAAACTAAGCAATTAAAATCCTAGCATTGCAAAATGCATGGGATAGTAAAGTTCTCCATTCTGGGACTCTCACTGGAAAGGACATTGGGAACAGTTTGGGGTATATTCCCACAGATTTAACTGCATTTTTTATTAGTTAGGATGCATGGTTGCAAAGAACAGAAATGTGCTCAAATAGCTTAAATGGAAAGGGATCTTATTGGAAGGATATCAGATCTCACACCCACGAGCTGCATACCCGGGCAGAGGGCTGCCTAAGACAAAGCAGCAGCAGAACTAGGCTTCGGGTCTGGCCTGTGTGGCCCTTGCATGCAGCCTATGTTCTCTTTCCTGTTCTTGGGGGCAGCCTTCCCCAGGTGACAGACAACCAGCTCACCACCTGCATTTGTACACAAAGCTGGCTGGTTTCCCTGATGTCAAGTAAGAAAATCCTGGGAAAGGGACATCTTGCCCAGCTGGGCTCTGATGGCTATCCTGATCCTCTGTGGCCATAGCAGCACGAGGCCAAGGCAGTTTCCACAGGAGCTTGGGGATGGAGAAGAAAAGGGATAGGTTTCCGCAGAAGAGTTTGGAAGGCAGGTACTTAGTGTACCAAAACACGACATCTTTAAAAACATGACTACATCTCTTTTTCTTTTCTTTTCTTTTTCTTTTTTGAGATGGAGTCTCGCTCTGTCGCCCAGGCCGGAGTGCAGTGGCGTGATCTCGGCTCACCGCAACCTTCGTCTCCCAGGTTTAAGCGATTCTCCTGCCTCAGTCTCCCGAGTAGCTGGGATTACAGGCACCCACCGCCACACCCGGTTAATTTTTGTATTTTTTTTATACGACAGTGAAAGATTGTATTTATTATTTTATTAAAAATAAAAAAGACTGTATTTTTTAGCACAACAGTAAAAGATACAGGCAAGCTGCCAAGGCTTGAGCTTCTGCTTAAAGAAATGGGGCCACTTAGGAATGACTTAAATGCCAAATGTCACCTGGACTGACCCCCCTTGTTCAGATAAATTTCAAATGCTCAGCAAAACAGATGCCCACCCCCAGGGCACTTTCCTTCTAAAAATGAGCTGCTGGGCTGGGCACTTTGGGAGGCCGAGGCGGATGCATCATGAGGTCAGGAGTTTGAGACCACCCTGGCCAACGTAGTGAAACCCTGTCTCTACTAAGAATACAAAAATTAGCCAGGCATGGTGGTGCGTGCCTGTAGTCCCAGCTACTCAGGAGGCTGAGTCAGAAGAATTGCTTGAACCCAGGAGGCGGAGGTTGTGGTGAGCTAAGATCATGCTATTGCCTTCCAGCCGGGGCAACAGAGTGAGACTCCGTCTCAAAAAAAAAGACAAGCTGCTCCTTGATGGAAATCATATCTCAGCTGGGGCCAAGTAAGATGTTGATGAAAACTTCGAGAAGATGCCATCATGGATTTTTAAGGCGAAATAAACGAAATGTCCTTCTAGCCTTCTGCCAAGGCAAGCTGAGGAGGCTATGAAAAATGAATTTTTCTTCTAATGAGCAGGCTGGGGAGCTGTCTTGAGGACAGAGCTGGGGCATGGTGGAGAGGGACAGAAGAGAGGATGTTCGACATCAGTAGCTGGTTTGAACAGCATCTCCCATAGTCGACAGCGTAGGTGGAGAGTGGGTCAGCCTGAACCGTCCCAGACCAGCCAGCCCCACATTCCCACCAGACTACAGGCCTGCTGCATATGCTGTGTGCTGGAAGAGCTGCTGGCAATGAACAGATGCAGAGGAAAGCCAGCATGACGGGAGCTCCAGCAGAGCATCACGGAAAGGAGAAACCCACACATCCTAGACTAGCTCCTCAAGAAGCCAGAGCAAGGCACACACGTGTGGCTAGGGTTTTTGTCATTAGCCTTCCCCCACAGTCACTCTCAGAGAACACAGACAGTCTCCCGTTCTGGAGAGGAATAATGCAGCCACAGAAAGTGATTGATTCCCCCTTGACAACTGAGATCATCCAGCATTCCAAGCCGGGAGAGTTAATGGATGACTTAACCCTTGCCCAGCAGCTAGCAGCAGGCCCTCGGGAGACCACCAGCGCCTTTGTCTGTGAGGCCAGAGAAAAGGCCAGTGGCTTCCCCTCCCCTACCATTGTCATAATCATATTCTGCAGTGAAACGTTAAGAGCTCAAAGCAGAATTGTAATTAACCTCGCCTGATCTGTTCCCCGCTGCTGTCCTGGGAAGCGGGAGAGGGAAGCCAGGGGGGCTGTGAGGTTTATCTTGAAATTAAACTTTATCCACTAAAAGCATTTTAAAGCTCTGTGCTTCCAACAGGGTAAGATCTGTGGACTGAGATCTTTTGTTATTTTTTTTTTTTTCTTATTTCCTTCCTCTTTGAAAACTATACTCATAGCAAAGAGGGTAAAACAAAAGCCTTCCCTGCCTGTCATGGACCAGGCTCCGGGCCCTAAGGGTGGCAGCGCCTGGCAGTCTCCGCCTGCCTGCGTTCGTGTTCCCCGACAGGGCTAGGTGATTTCTCAAGTCCAGTCAACCACTAGTGGCTTTTGTTCTCCCTGGGATGGAGAGATTCTGGATGGCCTGCAGATGGCCGACAGCTTAGGGGATCTCTGAGTCTGGTGTTGGGGGTGTTAGGTGTTGTGGGACTGTTGGCAAAGCCATCAGGAAAGTGGCCACCCGTCCCTCCTCCTCCCACAGGACAGGTACTGTGTGGCAGCACTAGCTGCCTGCTTCAGGGCCTGCCGTATCCTTTCTACAACTTAGTGAGGCAGGAACCCTTAGTATTCCTATTTGCTGCAGCCCAGAAACATTGGGTAATTTACTCTGGGCCATAAAGCAAGTAAGTGGCAGAGGAGGAACATTTATCCAGATCTGACTGACATCAGAGACCTGCTCGTAGACACTGACAGCCACCAGGGCAGCCAGGAGCATCGTCGCCTCTACCTAGAAAACCTGGGCGCATCCAGTCACCTCACAGGCTACTGAGCAAATGCCCCCTTAGCCTGAGGGGGAGACCAGTGCTTCTCACACCTGAGCGTGCATCAGAGCTGCCTAGAGGATATGTGAAAACACAGATTGCTGGACCTCAGAGTCCAGTCAATGACTCTGGAGGTCTTGACAGCGGGCCCCAGAATGTGCATTTCTAGCAAGTCCCCAGGTGCTGCTGGTGCGGCCAGCCCAGGACCCCTCTTGGAGAACTGCTGGGGTAGACCAGTCCTGCTAAGTGGAAAATCTGCCAAAATATTATCACTTCAGTTCCTGCAGGGTAATTAGAGAATGCTGGCTTTTACTGCTCTTTGAATTTTGTGATTTTTATTTTAAATGAAAGTCCACAAAAGGTGTTTTGGGTATAAATTTATATTTCCCAAAAAGTAGTCTGAAGAAAATATACCACAATGTCTCGTGGGTGGTAAACACACAGGTGTTAGTTATTCTGTGTTTTTCTACAGGTTTGAAATTTTTCAAAATAATTTTTAATGAAAGGAAAGACTAGAGGTGTAAGTAAACCCCACGCCCTGTGTCCCAGCTTTACAAGGAAGGATTTCATTCCTGAAACCTCCCAAGTAACTGGAAGAGAAGCGCTGCTGTCTGCCAGCGCCACGCTGTCTAAACATGCCGAGGCTGTGAGCACATCTCCACCCTCAGCCCTGTCTGTGGAATGCTTTGCAAACAGTGCCAGTATTTGAGTTTGCTCTAATTTTGTCACTGGTTCGCCTGTGGAACATTAGATGCCTGTCCCTCCACATCAGTGTTGACGATCTGTGAAGGTGAGCTCCCGAACTCTGCTTGGGGGTTTTGTGCGAGGCGTGCCTGCCGCTGAGCCGGTTGCAGGCAGACAGGCCTTCGCTGAGACGCCGAGAGTCCTTTGGATGGGTCCTGCGATGCGCAGCCCAGCTCCTCAGTGCCCTCTGCTGTGGGCGCGGTTTGCTGTCTTTGCACTTCCCTTGAGCTGCCTCGTTTCACTGTGGAATAGTCCGTGAAATGTTGCAGCTGCAGGATGTTGCTGCTTCTCCCCCTCATCGTTTTTAAAATATAGCTTGAGAAAACGTAATGCTGATGATCAGTAGTCATTTTTATCCTTCTCCCTGCCTTCCCTGCTCCCACCTTGCTGCAAGCTGCTAGCATCTCTCCCTGGAATTGTTGCTGTAGCTCCCGAGGTGCACCCCTGCCTCTGCCCTGGCCTACCTGCATCTCTCCTCACCCTAGAGGCCAGAAGGGATCCTGTTATCACAATAAAGCAGATCACATCCCTCCCTGTTAAAACCCCCAATGGCCTCCATCCTAATCCTAGAGAAAAAGACACAGCCCTTATAAAACACTGTATGACCTGGCACCTGGTCCCTCCCACGTACTCCCTCTCTGACCACATCTCCTCCTTTCTCTCCCCTGCCTGACTCTGCTTCAGCCACCATCTCGTTCTGCTGGCTGCACTCCCCGCCTAGAGCCTTTGCATTTACTGTGTCCTGCAAACATCCACGTAGCTCCCTCTCTCGCCTCCCTTAGGTCCACCCTAATGTCACTGGATCATGCAGGCCTTCCCTGCATCTCAATCACAAATAATAACCCATGCTCGCTCTGCACTCCCCACACCTCTTCCCTGCTTCATTTTTCACCCTTTCATGGACTGTGTATTTCACTTCCCGGCCTCCTCTATTAGAATATGAGTTCCTTGAGGGCAGGGATTTTTCCAGGACCCCATAGTTGGCACTCCAATATTTCTTGAACAGACGAATGATAGCTTCTGTGTTTATTGAGTGCTTACTATGCACTGGGCACTGTTCTAAACACTTCTAATATTTTTTAACTTTGAAGTTCAGGGGTACATATGCAGGGTTGTTACACGAGTAAACTCATGTCATGGAGGTTTGTTGTATAGATTATTTTATCACCCAGGTATTAAGCCTAGTACACATTAGTTATTTTTTCCAGTCCTCTCCCTCCTCCTATTCTGTACCCTCAAGTAGGCCCATTGTTTGTTGTTCCCTTCTATGTGTTCTTGTGTTCTCATCATTTGGCTCCCACTTATAAGTAAGAACATGTGTATTTGGTTTTCCGTTTCCACGTTAGTTTGCTAAGGATAATGGCCTCCAGCTTCATTCATGTTTCTGCAAATGACATGACCTCATTCTTTTTTTATGGCTACATAGTATTCATAGTATATATGTGCCACATTTTCTTTATCCAGCCTACCACTGATGGGCATTTAGGTTGATTCCATGTCTTTGCTATTACAAACACTTCTAAGTTTACCTCATTTATTCCTTACCCTGACTTTATGAAGCATATACTATGATTACCTTCATTTTAGAGATGAGAAGACAGAGAAGTAGATAAGACACGTGGGTCACACATAAAGATAGCACGTAAATCAGAACCAATGGGAGATGGATCTATATGGAGAGATCTATACCTAGATATAAAGAGAGAGATCAAGATCGATCTCTTGATATAGATATCTAGTAAATCACAAACAGTGATTTATTTTAAGGAATTGGCCCATTTGATAATGGAGCTGGCAAATCTGAAGTCTGCAACTCAGGCTAGAGACCCAGGGAAGAGTTGATGTTGCAGTCTTGAGTCTGAAAGCTGTCTGGAGTCTGAAAGCTATCTGGAGGAAGAATTTCTTCGCTTTTGGGGGATCTTTCTTTTCCCTTAGGCCTCTCTGATTAGATGAGGTTCCCTCACCGCATGGAAACAGTCACCCTGCAGTGTCTTGATTTTAATGGTAATCACATGTAACAAACACCTTCACAGCAACGCCTAACCTAGTGGTTGACCAAGCAACTGTGCACAGAGCCCAGCCCAGCTGACACGGAAACTTACCGGGCACAGCCTCTGAAGAGGTGGTGTTGAATGGTCAGGCTGATCTTGCTCACCTTATCTCCAAGGGACTTCCCACCCGTCCTGATGGGACAGAGGGAGTGAGACACAGCCCCAAAGGGTTTCTGTTGCTCAGGGGTTTCCCATCCTAGAAGGGGTTCTCTGACTTGAAGACTACCCCGAACCCTAGGGTAGCCTGTTCCTTCTGTGAACAGCAAGGCTCCAGCCACCATCTCTCTTCAGCTTTTCTCTCCCCGGAAGCCTTGTTTTCGTAGCAATGTGCCATGTACAAGAATGGGCCTGCCCTCACTCACGTCTAGGCTGTGGGGACTACACCTGCTGAGTTGGGGTCCTGGCTGTTACCCTTTTGCAGTGTGAGACGAGGAGTGCAGACCTGGATTTGTGGCATCTGGCAGCCTGTGGAGATCACTCCTGGCCCCTGGCATAGCTTCTAACTACAGGATTCTGGGGACAAGGACAGGGCTGTGGGATGAGGCTGCACCCAAGTCTAGTTGCACCTCTTTCCAGCCGCATGATTCGGCTGACCACTAATGTCTGTGAGCTTCACTTTCCAAATCTGTAGCAACAGGCATGACAACACAGCCTGGCCTGTTTTGATGCGAGGTCAGTAGGCCTCTGCTTGTTCCTCTGCCATCTTCAGACCAGTTCCATGAGGGACAAGTCAAGCCTAGGGAGGCCCAGTGCAAGTGCAGAGAAACTGCTGTTGGTGCACACTGGCCTGAGTCCTCGACCGAGTGGAGTGGGCCTTATTCAGAGGCACGGGAGCAGCCTGCCCACTGCTGGAAAAGGCCAGAGCCCACTTGAGAGCCGTGGCCTCCGTTTTCCAGTGGCACTCCCCGTTTCACGATGGTTTGGTCCCCTAGAAACGTTCCCGGGCCGCCACAGGCCTGGGGTTCAACTGGGGGCTCCCTGCCCGGTCACAATTCATCTTGGGCTGCCAAGGGCCCTTGGGCCAGCCGGAGTCCCTATAGTGGACACTATTCTCAGACTATGCTGTGGAGGCCTAGGGGTACCCCACTCCCAAAGTGATTATTGCTGTGTTGTGCACCCCTGTGTTTTTCATGGTACATGTTGCAAACAACAGAAGTAATCACAGCAAAACAGCCCCCTTCAGTGCTGTTCCGCAGGGACAGCTGCCACAGCCTGGGATACCTGCACGCACGTGTGAGGGTGTGACATGCATCTGTGGATCACGCCATAGGTGTTTTGTGCTTCAACTTCTGTTGCCTTAAATATCCCTTTTTTAAGTTCTGACCACATGAATATCTTTTTTATTACATATATATTATCTTTTAACCTATTTCCTCAAAATATCACCACCATTGTCAATATCACTATAATTTCACATATTAGAATGATCGCTGTAATGTCCACATGATTGCCCTCCTTTTGATAGGTGTGATAATTCACTAAACTGTATTTTAGATTGCATTCCTTTGTATGTGTATCTTTTTGCTTCTGTGGAATTAATTCCTTAGAAATTCATTTCTAGAGTCCACAGTGTTGTGTCAAAGAGTGTAAACATTTGTTATTCTTCATACTTAATTCTCTCCTAAAAGTTATTTTCCTGTGCTGTGACGCATACTTATTTTTGGATTACCATGTAAATAACAGTGGGGAGAGGGAATGTGGAGAAGAGTGAGGAGAAAAGATCTATTCGCCGTAACTTGGAATACCACAGGGTGGTGGATCTTTTTTTTTTTCTTCTTCCTCAGCACAACCAGCTCCACAGCCAGTAGTTGCGACACTGAGTTCACTAAAGAAGACGAGCAGAGGCTGAAGGATTATATCCAGCAGCTCAAGAATGACAGGGCTGCGGTCAAGCTGACCATGCTGGAGCTGGAAAGCATCCACATTGATCCTCTTAGCTATGACGTCAAGCCCCGGGGAGACAGCCAGAGGCTGGACCTGGAAAACGCAGTGCTGATGCAGGAACTCATGGCCATGAAGGTATGTGGTGGGCGGGTCCCGTGCATGAGGCTGCCACCAGGAGGAAATCTAATCGACCTCTGAAAGCAGGTCCAGCAGATGAGGAGGAATCAACCCCTCCTGTTGAGTCACCTCTGCCCAGAGAAGAGCCAGATCCTTGTTTGTAGACAGAGCTGGTTTCACTATGTCTGGGGATCACTTGGGCTGGGTGTTTCTGGACAGGGGAGTTGAATTCTAAGGGATTTCTCAGGGTGTCCCAGCCCAACTTTGGAGCCCTTCATCTAAGAGAAGCCAGGTCAGACCTCTGCAGGGTGGAGCCTCTGTCAGTCTAAATTGACCCCTAATCTGAAGAATGCTTGGAAGTATGTCTTGGGTTGCTGATGCTGATGTTAACTCCCGGCAGGGGGAGAACAGGGTGAGTCCAGTTGTAGAGTTTGGCCGAGAGCCCTGATTTCCTGACATCCTGTACCTTTGGTGCAATGTTGAGCCTGCTCAGACCATAGTGCCCTCCAGTGAAGGTGTACAGTGCTGTTGAGGTCAGTGTTTCAGTGGATCTGAAACACTGGGCCTTTCAGCTGCTGGTGGAGATGTCTACCTGCTGGCGTTTCTACAGTAGGGAGCTTTCTTGGAAAGCTGGTGTCCCCTACTGGGAAGTGGCTAAACTGCCATCCCTACAGCAGGACACCACTTTGCCTGTTTCTGGTGTGGAGTGCCAGGCATCAGCCCTTCACCTGGTACCTGCTTTCAGAAGGCAGCTCTGGTATAAGTAAGAGCATATCTGATATTTGTCCTTGGTTCTGCGACAGAGTTTCAGAAACCCTTGGAGTTTCTTGCTGTGCTAGGGGCGTCTTTGTGATGCTGATGAGGTGACTTATGGTGAGCCCTAGACAGCTTCAGAATGTGGGCTGGTCATCAGAAGGACCAGGTGTGTGATGGAGGATTGGGACTTTCAGCCACCTGACCTCCGGGGAGGGGAAGAGAGCCAGAGATTGAGTTCCATCCTGTGGCCAGTGATTTCATCAGTCATACCTGTGTAATGGAGCCTTAATAAAAACTCTGGACCTGAAGCTCAGAGAAGCTTCCTGGATGGTGAACACACTGATGTGCCAGGAGGGCGACACACCCTGATTCAGTGGGGAGAGGGCCCAGAAAATCTGCATTTGGGACTCTCAGCCTTTGCCTTGCTTGTACCCTCTTATAACAGAACAATAATCATAAGGATAGTGCTTTCCTTCATTCCGCAAGATGTTTTAGCAAATTACTGACCCTCAGAGGGGTTGTGGGTTCCCCCGAATTTGTAGACAAGGCAGTCAGAAGTATAAGTGGTCGGGGGCCCATCCTGCTGGGGACTTGGGGCAGCATCTGAAGGGAGGGCAGCCTGTGGAAGACTCTGCCCTTGACCTGTGAGGTCTGCACGAACTCCATGTAGTTAGCATCAGGACTGTACTGCGGCGCACACAGGTGGAGTGGGAACAGAAGAACAGCCTGCTGGGAGCGTGGTTCCATGTCACTGCACCCTGCATCTCAGACCACAGCACAAGTGGGAACTTGCCTGGGGCTGCTCCTGCAGATCTAGGGTCAGCACACGACTCTGCTGCCGGCCCTAACTTGCTTTCCACATGCCACTCTCCTGCGAGCAAAGGCCTGAATTTGCATGGCCTCAGATTCTGCCATGCCCATGGCTCCCAGAAGTGAAGATGGGAGGGGGTTGTTCTCTGGCAGAAGCCAGGTCATGGTCAGGAACTGGAGTCTAGCAAGCCAGAGCGGGTCGTGGCAGTGCTGAGTTAATGGCTCCGTTTGGGATCAGTACTGTCCGCAGCAGGGTGAAAAACAACCCCCTGGTCGCACTGTCTCTGTAAAGTGGAGGGGAGCTGGCGGCAGCAGCCATCCTGACACCCTCAGGGGTGACTCACTCAGCACAGCCCTGTCCTTGGGAGCTTCTTGAGCTAGAATTTGGGTGAAGTTTGGGAAGACACTAGGCAGTGGTAACAGATGCAGGAATCTCACCTCCCACCCCCACCCCTGTGATTTCCAAACTGGCTCATCTTCATCCAGCCACCCAGCTCCCATCCCGGCCTCTCTCTGGAGAATCCTCATGCTGCTTTGGCTGATTCCACCTCTCGTTGCCTATGAGCCGGCCTTGGGTCCATCATCCAACCGGGAGCCCTCTTTGCAGACTCTTGCACGCTGTGGCACAAGCCCTGAGGCCCCCCTTCCACCATTTATTCCAAACATTGTGTTTCTTTTGGCCAAAGACTAAGGATTTCCTTTTTAAAATTGGCCAATATGTAGGGTGATAAATTTACTGGTGTTCTAGCCAAGAAAGACATTTTTGTTGGAATAAAAGTTCTAATACTCCCTTTGCCACTTGAAAATAAAATGTGTACTGATCTTAGAAATTTTCTAAAAAAGTAGAAAAGCTGGGAGGAGAACAATCCATAATATTATGATCCAGGGCAGCCATTACTAGCATTCTGGCTTGGTTCCCTGTGACTTTCTTGAAGGCCAAACATCAGAGTTGTCTCCTTTTCCTCTGAGTCTCTCGCAGTCTGCTTGGGGATGTGTGCTTACCCATACCAAATCCATTATCCAGCAGGTTATGTTGGATTTTCACCATTTTCTAGGATCCAATTGTTGAGAAATTCAAGTTTCTGTTTTTGTCATACCTTTTGTTTCTAGATGATCTGCTTGGCTCCTTTTCAAGTCCATTCTTCTTTTTGTTGTTGTTTGTTTGTTTGCTGTTTTGAAACAGGGTCTCACTGTGTTGCCCAGGCTGGAGTGCAGTGATGCAGTCATGGCTCATTATAGCCTTGCCCTGGGGCTGGAAGTGATCCTTCTGCCTCAGCCTCTCGAGTAGCTGGGACTACAGGAATGCACTGCCCTACCCAGCTGATTTTTTTTTTTTTTTTTTTTTTTTTGAGACGGAGTCTCGCTCTGTAGCCCAGGCTAGAGTGCAGTGGCCGGATCTCAGCTCACTGCAAGCTCCGCCTCCCGGGTTCACGCCATTCTCCGGCCTCAGCCTCCCGAGTAGCTGGGACTACAGGCGCCCGCCACCTCGCCCGGCTAGTTTTTTGTATTTCTTAGTAGAGACGGGGTTTCACCGTGTTCGCCAGGATGGTCTCGATCTCCTGACCTCGTGATCCACCCGTCTCGGCCTCCCAAAGTGCTGGGATTACAGGCTTGAGCCACCGTGCCCGGCCACCCAGCTGATTTTTTAAGTTTCTTTTTTTTTGTAGAAATGGGGTCTCACTCTGTTGCCCCGGCCAGTCTCAAACTCCTGGCTCAAGTCATCCACGCACCTTAGCCTCCCAAAGTGCTGGGATTACAGGTGTGAGGCACCAGGCCTGGCCTTCTCTTCCTTTTTGAACGTATTATCCCTTCATTATGACTCCTATATCTCTTTGTTTTAAACCTTTGTTTTCTAGTTTTCCACATTGTTATTTCCGCTTCTTGTAAATGCTGACTCTTACTTTTTGCATCTGCGCTGATTCATCCTCATTTCCTCAGTGGTGGGGGCAGGGGGAGAGAATGCAAGCACCAGCTCATCCTCCGTGGAAACGTCTTCTGTGGGGCCCTGTGGATCCTGGGTTGCAGATGTCCCTACAGAGTGGTTCTGTGTTTAGATCTGTTGGGACTCATCAGTTTCTGAGGTTTAGGACTGGTTTTTGTTAGGCTCTTGACTCAGGATTCCTATACCACACCTACACATGACACGAGCTTGAGGTTTGATTCCTCGAAAGAGATTTTCTTTTCCCACCCAGAGCCTGAGAGATGACAAGTTTACTTGCCACATCTCCAGAAAGGAAGTTTTCTAGTGTCTTATTCTGGGCAGCGTATTGAGAATCCTGCGCCCGTAGGGGTCTGAGCTGTGGCTCTCTGCCTCAGAGGCCACACCCTGGCCTTGGGTAACACTAAGCCCCCAGGTGGAGGGCCCGAGGACAGTCTGGCGCCTTGCTGGCCAGCGTGTGCCCTCCTTGCCGTTCCCTCTGGCAGAGTTCCCGCTTCATTTCTGGCACCCATGGGTTTCTCTTTCCCTCTTTCAAGCATGCACTTGTATGTTTGTTCTGGAAGCAACCATCGCGTGAGCTCAGTATGCAGTGTTGCCGGAACCTTCAGAATCCTGCTTCCAATGGCAAAAGATCCGAAGGTTCTGGGCGTGGCATACCTTTCATTCTGGCATTTCTGTCTGATATTTAGGGGAAAGAAGGTTGGTGTGTTCTGAGTAGTTTACTGAGCACATTGACTAACGTCCCTCTTGAGGGGTGCCCTCTAGCTATTTCCCCACACTGGAGAGTGAAAACATCTACCCACCAGTCCAACTTACCCAGGAGAGTGCACCAGGCCTGGGACTAATTACCTCAGAAGGGTCACTTCAGGGGTGGCCAGAATCTGAACTAACCTCAGGTGAGTCCGTCTCAAGGTGGGCTGGGAAGGCTGTACCTGGTGGCCGTGGGCTGGTGGAGTCACCCTCCAGCAGAAGTGTGGGGACAAGAATCATGCATGGGCTCACCTTGAAAGGGAGGGAGGCGGCATAGCCCTGAGCCAGACAGCTCAGCTGCAGTCTCTGGCTCCACAGCTTACCCAGTAGCCATGGGCAGGGGGATTTCCCTCTGTTTTCTCAGATTCCCATCTGTCAATGGAGATAGTCTCAATACCTACCCCAGGTTGGGAAGATGAAATGAGCCATGTCATGTGAACACTTAGCACAGTGCCACGTGCTCAGTAAAGGCTAGTGGCTGCCATTGTTATCGGCTCCTGGTCCCAGGATGGCACTGTCCTATTTTGGATTCACTTCTTACTCTCCACTCATCGCTCTCATTTGAGTTCTTAGGATACTTTTAGAAGTTGTCTGATGAGCAGTCACCTGTGAAGGATGCTGTTTCTGTTGATTTCATTTGGGCCCTGAGAAGTAGGCAAGAGCCAGAGGTTGATGCTGCTGCAGGCATTTGTCGCCTGCCTGGCCCAGCTGCAGGGCAACGAAGGTGCCGTGGGAGTGGTTAAATACGTGGTTGGTGCTGTGGAAACCAAAATGGGAATTGGAAGGGACTTGGCCAGAAGAAGTCTTCCACGGATAGGTGACTTTACAGCCTCTGGCAGGTGCAGCCCAGTCTCTGCAGACCAGAGAATGGGTTTCCATTGAGGCCCATGTGCCTGTGTGGGGGCTCTATTTGTTAGAAAGGTTTTTCCTATATTGAACGACAATCTACTTGCCTGTAACTTCTACCCTTTTGTCTCAGGTCTAGTCCATAGACTGACAAAGTGCATGGCCTTATCCACACATCATTCCTTCAGAAGTGTGGTGACAGGTGCCATGTCTCCTCCCACTCATCTTACTGCCAACTTCAAAGTGATAACTGTACCACGGGCCTGTGGGTCATAGCCGGGGACCCCCACCCACCCACTTGGCAGCAGCCAGCCCTGCTCTCAGATCGTGGGTGCCTCATGTGCTCTGTGCTCCTTGCTCTGTAGGAGGAGATGGCCGAGCTGAAGGCCCAGCTCTATCTACTGGAGAAAGAGAAGAAGGCCCTGGAGCTGAAGCTGAGCACGCGGGAGGCCCAGGAGCAGGCCTACCTGGTGCACATTGAGCACCTGAAGTCCGAGGTGGAGGAGCAGAAGGAGCAGCGGATGCGGTCCCTCAGCTCCACTAGCAGCGGTGGCAAAGACAAACCCAGCAAGGTAGGGCCGGAGTGGCTTGGGGACACCCTTAGACTCAGGCCTCCCTGGCTGCCCAGTGACCACTGGCCACACCTCACCACCCTGCTGCTTCAGATCTTGTATTTGCATAGGAACTGCAGGCCATTCGTAGGTATCTAAGAAGGTGACATTTTGAGTGTAGCGAAACCAATCTACATTTTAGAAATACCAAATCTCACTTTATATAGTAGTTGAAACCTTTTCACATATCGCAGTCACATCAGAGGGGTGATCTCTGCAGCTGTCCACTGATATTGGTCTCACCTCCTTCATCTAATCCTCTGTCACACAGCAGCCCTCATTTGTTAGTTTATCGGTACAATAGTGCCCCCTTTATCCACAGGGGATGCGATCCAAAATCCCCCATGGATGCCTGAAACCACAGATAATACTGAACCCTTATATATTCTATGTTTTCCCCTATATATACATACCTGTGATGAAGTTTAATTTATAAATTAGGCACAGTAAGAGATTAATAACAACTAATAAAATATTAACAGAACAATTATAACAATATGTCAGCATCATTACTGTTGCCCTTTGGGGCTATTATTACATGACATAAGGGTAACTTGAGCACAAGCAGTGTGACACTGACAGTCGATCTGATAACCGAGACAACTACTAAATGACAGATGGGTGGGGAGTGTCTGCACTGTGGCTATGCTGGACTAAGGAATGACTTGCAGCTCAGGTGGGATGGTGCAGAGTAGTGCAAAATTTCATCACGCTGCTCAGAATGGTGCACAATTTAAAACTTATTGTTTATTTCTAGAATTTCCCATTGAATATTTTCAGACCATAGTTGACCTTGAGTAACTGAAACCTCAGAAAGCAAAACTGCAGTGAAGGGGGAGCTGCAGTACTTCTGTTCCAATGGTTGCATTTATTGTCGCCCTTAAGCCTCACAGGTCTGAGGAAAGAAGGTTATCCCCATTTACATGAGAGAAATCAGGCTCACAGAAGTCAGGAGTCTCACAGCTGAGAAGTGGCAGAATTGGGACTTAGCCCAGATGCACTAAGGGGCTCTCTTCCTTCCACCGCATTTCCTCCTTGACTCCTTCCTGCTGGCATTGCTGCCGTCACAGGGTGGTAAGCAGGAAGCAGCCTGCCGGCAGAGGAGGAGGAAGGAAGCCTTGGGTTACGAAGTCTACATCATCTGAAAGTGGGCTGTCTGATGATAGAATTTTTCAAACTCACTCTCTTATCAGCCCCCAGGTGTTTTTTTCTGGAATCCAAGTTCATTCCATTATCCTGTATCTCAGAATTTTCCAAATACTACATTGGAAAAAAAATAACCATGGACTCTAAAGAATTATATCCCTTGTCCGAGGGTCCTCTATATTCTGTGCATCATATTTTTCTATTCCTAATAAATGCAAGCTTCTCTTGACCCCCATTTGTTTCAGACCCAGGACTCGCAGACATATGCCAACTTGCTAGTCTAATAAGCGACTTCTCATAGCACAAGTGCAGGATCGTCTCCAGGAGAGCCATGTACCTGGGAAAGAAGGAACAGTGCTGATGTCATGTGACAGGGAATTGTCACTCCCTATGTAGTTGAGAACTCTGAAGCGTGATTCACAAATGACCACAGCTACACCTTTCCCCACCTCCCACTTGCTGAGGAGCCAAGGCAGGACACAGCTGTGGCACCCGGCCAGGCCAGCCCTCCCAAGACCCTGGCTGCTTTTTATTTATCCATTCAGTTGATAAATGCGATTTGGCACTCACAGCGTGCCAGGACCAAGGCAGCAGCGTGCCAGGACCAAGGCAGGGTGCTAGAGGCAGCTCTGTGGTAGACAGGCAAAGTCTGTCCTCCAGGAATTAACATTCTTAGGGGGAGACTGGTGGGCAAACAGATGATCACAGAGCAATGAGAGAATGTCCCCAGTGCAAGGGTCAATTATTGGCATCATGGGAGGACACAAGCCAGACACAAATGTCCACTTTGGAGATTCAGGACAGGTTTTCTGGAAGGAACGAACTTCTGAGCTGAGCCCCAGTGAAGAGTGGGAGGTAGCCTGTTGAAGAGGGGCAGGTGGAGCATCAGGGGAGAGAAGAGGTGCCCTTAGGCTAATGGGACAGCATGTGCAACGGCCCGGAGGGGAGTGGAGTTGATGCACTGGCTGGAGTTATCTTGAGGACCGTGCGGAATCATGGAAGGGTCCTCAGCAAGGGGTGATGTGATACAGTTTGGGCTTTAGAGAAGTCACTATGCCAAGTGCACTATGACGCCGTCTGCCCAAGGCTGGGGGAGGTGAGTTCCTGTGCAGCCACGCAGTGCTGTATCTGGGTTCACATGGAAGTATCTGGGGCTCGGGAAGATGAGGTTTTCTGTTCCATACAAACACCTTCAAAATCTCTCTCTTTTTTTTTTTGCCTTTTGAGTTTGCTAGCAGTCAGTTAGGGACACAGCCGAAGAGACAGAACATTAGTGTTTGTGTGCGTTCTTAGGGTGTGGTGGAAATGGAGTTACCAGGTTCTTGCCAGAAGGCCCATGAACTAAGCATTTTCCCCTAGTTCCTCATATTTATTTTGACTGGGTGAAACACTGTTATGTGGAGTGGCTTCAAAGTAAGGAAATTTGGCCGGACGCAGCTCATGTCTATAATCCCAGTACTTTGGGAGCCCGAGGCGGGTGGATCACTTGAGGTCAGGAGTTCAAGCCCAGCATGACCAACATGGTGAAACCCCATCTCTACTAAAAATACAAAAATTAGCTGCGCATGGTGGTGGGCACCTGTAATCCCAGCTACTTGGGAGACTGAGGCACAAGAACTGCTTGAACCTGGGAGGCGGAGGTTGTAGTGACCCAAGATTGCGCCACTGCACCGCAGCCTGGCTCAAAAAAAAAAGAAAGAAAGTAAGAAAATTTCTCTGATGGAAAAGGCCAGATGATTTTTTTTTAACACTACAGTAAGAACCTTTATGAGTATGTTGTGTTTTTCAGGTAATGAAGTAAGAGTGAGCTGATTATCTTGCTTTTCAAATACTAGATCCATTTACTGTGTGAATAAAATCTCCCATCGGGGCTACTCCTCTGGGCTTACCTGTTGCTGGATGAGGCGAGCGTCTCGAGGAGGGATCAGCACTTTTCTGTGGAGGGTCACACAGTAAATGTTGTAGGCTTGTGGGTCGCTTGGGTGCGGCTGCAGCCACTCAGCTTTGCTAGCGTCCAATGCTAGCGCAAAAGCAGAGGCAACAGGGAGACCAGTGGCCATGGCTGTGTTCTAGTAACACTTTATTTAATTATTTAATTATTTATTTTTATTTTATTTTATTTTTTTTTATTTTTATTTTTTTTTTGAGGTGGAGTCTCACTCTTGTTGCCCAGACTGGAGTGCAATGGTGCGATCTTGGCTCACTACAGCCTCCACCTACCGGGTTCAAGTGATTCTCCTGCCTCAGCCTCCCAAGTATCCGTGACAGGTGTGCACCACCTTGCCTGGGTAATTTTGTATTTTTAGTGGAGATGGGGTTTCACCATGTTGGTCAGGCTGGTCTCAAACTCCAGACCTCAAGTGATCCACCCTCCTCAGCCTCCCAAAGTGCTGGGATTACAGGCGTGAGCCACCGTGCCTGGCCTCTAGGAACACTGTATGTATGGATGCTGACATTTGAATTTCATGTAATTTCTACCTGTCACAAAATACTCTTCTTTTGACTTTTTTATATGAGTTTAAAAACAGGAAAATCGTTCTTATCCTGTGGGTCATCAGAAGCAGCTGGTGGGCCACATTTGGGTCTCGAACATTCTTTCTTGCTCTACCGGGTGGGTGCTTATGCTTCTTTAAAAAGCTTCCCTCCAGCTAGGACAGCTGGATTCCAAATCTTATCCAAGCTGTATTAGGTTTCTGAAATTCTTGTCTGTGTGCACCAGATACTGCCAAGTATATTCAGAGAGAGGCACCATGGATGAGACAGAGCAGTCCCTGTCTTGAAGGAGTCTCATGAAATGTTAACATCAAATGGGAATGGATATACAAAAAGTGAGGATATTGTGGGAATATCAACATATTCCAAGGGTGGACAGGGGACTTGGGTCTCTGAGCACAGGTAGGTAGACAGGAGGTGGAAGGCAGCCCAGGCAGAGGGCATGGCAGAGGGAAGAGCACTCAGGTGTTGGCAGTGCCACTGCCAAGGAACTGCCTGGGGAGACCATGTGCCTGGACTTCCAGCACTGAATCCGTGCCTCTCTGTAGCTCACATCTTATAACATTTCCTGTTTATGGCCAGGTGCGGTGTGATCCAGCACTTTGGGAGGCTGAGGTGGCTGGATCACCTGAGGTTGGGAGTTCGAGACCAGCCTGACCAACATGGAGAAACCCCGTCTCTACTAAAAATACAAAATTAGCCGGGCGTGATGGCATGTGCCTTTAATACCAGCTAGTTGGGAGGCTGAGGCGGGAGAATTGCTTGAACCCGGGAGGCAGAAGTTGCAGTAAACTGAGATCGCGCCATTGCACTCCAGCCTGGGCAACAAGAGCAAAACTCCATCTCACATTAAAAAAAAAAAAAAATTCTGTTTACATTCCATCTCCTGCAACAGATCACAAGCTGTTTATTCTCAGGCCTGTAGCTCGGCAGCTCCTCGTGTCCGTTGAGAGATCGTCCGATGAATGCCTTCCCCCGGCCACGTTACTATATAGTGAGGCTGCTGCCCTCTGTGTGCATGGACCGTAGAGCACTCAGGCACGGTCACTGTTTGAATGGTCTTAGCTCTAGGATTTGGAGCTCTGGCTCTTGAGTTTCCTCATCTGCAGGGTGGGAGGGTTTGCTTTAGATGATGTCAAGGTCCCTGTCTAATGCTTATCCATGGAGTGGGGTGCACTTCTGTTTTCCTCCTCCTCTGCTGAGTTTTCTTGATTATTACACTGAACCCAGTAAAGCTCCTAAATCTAAAGGAGATTGCTTTTCTCCCAGGGAGACGTGGGATGGGGCACCAGGGATATTCCCGGCTGTTTCTCACTTGTCTTATATGATTACGAGAGGCTTTACCTAGCGGTCAAGAGATTGATCTGGGGCCACACAGCTTGGGTTTGAATCCTGGTTCCCCCATTTCCCAGCTGGTGACTGGGCAGCATAACTCCCCTGTGCCTTCATTTCCTCCTTGGTAAAATGGAGATAATGATAGTTCCTGCCTCAGAGAGTATTTGTGATGATTAAATGATTGACTGCATATGGCGTGCTTAGACCAGTGCCTGGCATCGGTGTGCGCTCAGAGCATGCTGGGTGTCATCCCCACCACGCTGGCCAGCCTGCAAAAGGAACCAGCGGTCTGGGAGCAGAGGGGGCTGTTTGGCTTGCTGCCACGCTTTCCCCTTTAGCGTGATCTGAGGGTGCCACCCGGCACTCACCCTGCTGCCATCACTGCACAAGCCACCTACCGCGCTCTGCCGCAGGTTTCCAGGGTGCTGCCAGCTTGGATTCCAGTCTGACAGGAATGTGCTTGCTGTCCAGCTTGGATTCGGATCTAACTGGAATGTGTTTGCTGTTGTCAGGAGTGTGCCGATGCTGCCTCCCCAGCTCTGTCCCTAGCTGAACTCAGGACGACATGCAGCGAGAGTGAGCTGGCTGCGGAGTTCACCAACGCCATCCGTCGGTAAGCACCCTTTCCCCACCCCAACCGGTGTTTATCCTTGGCATGGAGGCTTTGTTCTGAGTTCTCTTGGCAGCTCCTGAAAGGAGAAGGTGCTGATGTGTTCCGCTTTACCCATGTCTTGGAAGCCAGAAATGGAGAAGGCCTGTTGGTGCCAGGCCTTTCAAAACAGTGAGAAGAGAGAGCACTTAAGAGACAGCACTTAGGCAGTCATCGCTGTGAATAAGAAAATGCCTCTTCCTTTCCTTTTCTGCTATATTGTTGCATTGGCTAGAAACTTCGGGACAGTGTTCACTAGTGAAGTGAAAACAGGCACTCTTACCTTTTTTCCAACTTCAGCAGGAATCCTCTCCTTCAGCACTGGTAGCAGGAAAAAGCCTTGCTTATTTCTTTAGTTCTGGGAAGTTTTCCTCTATGATTTCAGTGTTTCTTTCCCCTCACCGCCCCGCAGTTCTTTATCTCCTTCTGCAAGGAGAAACAGATGCTGATTCATCCAGCTCTGTCTTCCGCATCTTCACTTTTCATACCTACTTTCCGTCACTCTTTTGGCTCCGGGTTCTAGAGCAGCATTGTCCAGTAGAAATGTAATGTGAACCACATATGTAATTTTAAATTTCCCAGTAGCCACATTAAAAGGAACAAAGACAGCTGAAATTCACTTTAGTAATGTTTTATTTAACACAGTATGTCTAAATTATTTTAACATAGAGTCAATATTTTCTAAAACTACTAATGAAATCTTTTATCTTTTTTTAACTAAGTTTTCGAAACCTGGTAGCGTATCTCAACTTCAGACATTTCAAGTGCTCAAGAGCCACATGTGGCTAGTGGCTGCCCTGTCGCACAGTTGCCGTCCTGGAGAGAGAGAATTTTTTGGCTCAGTTTTCCAGTTCACTAATTTATTCTTTAGTTAGTAGAGAATCTTCAGCAACCATTTTTTTTTTTTTTTTTTTTTTTTTTTTTTTTGAGACAGGGTCTCCTTATATTGTCCAGGCTGGTCTCAAACTCCTGGGCTCAAGTGATCTTCCCGTCTTGGCCTCCCAAAATGTTGGGATTACAGGCATGCACTACCATGCCTGGCTCTTAAATTCCTTCATCTTTTTTGTCTGCTGTATTAATTCTGTTTCTTCACATGTAATTCTTTTCATATTTGAGTTTTGTGACTCTTTCTTGGTGTTTGCTTTCTTTAAATATTCAGTGGTTCTTGTTTGTGTGTTCATTCTTGTATTTTGAATTCCTAGGTCACCGGTTTGAGATTTGTTTTTGTTTTTTGTTGTTGTTGTTTGTTTTTTGAGATAGAGTCTTCCTCTGTCGCCCAGGCTGGAGTGCAGTGGTGTGATCTTGGCTCACTGCAACCTCTGTCTCCCAGGTTCAAGCAATTCTCCTGCCTCAGCCTCCCGAGTTAGCTGGGACTACAGGCACGCGCCATCACGCCTGGCTAATTTTTTTTATTTTTAATAGAGACGGAGTTTCACCATGTTGGCCAGGCTGGTCTTGAACTCCTGACCTCAGGTGATCCACCTGCCTCAGTCTCACAATGTGCTGTGATTACAGGCGTGAGCCACCACGCCCAGCCGTCCTGTTTGAGAGTTCTGCTTCTACTTATTACAGCCTGCCACCCAGAAAATGTAGCCAGGTCCTTCAAAGTGCTGTCAGCTGGGTCGTATCAGAAGCTGTCTCCTGGGCTTTCTGTGTCTCCTGGCTAATAACAGCCCTCTAGTCTGCATATCTGACCCAAGCCTCTGGTCCCCTCCTGTTCTGGTAGCCAACACCTCTGGTTAGAGCACCTCTGAATCCCCTTCTTCCTTTTGCAGAGTATTTTTCTGCATGCATTTTGAGTTGCGGTTTTCTTTTCAGGAAGAAGAAAACATCTGCCTTTCATTTGTTATGATTGCGCGTGGTTTCTGATATACAAAGAGCACTCCTTTCGAAGATGCTCAGAGGTTTTAAAAAATGTCTTTCCTGTCATTTCTGGGTATTTAGGGTGGGAGGGGAAGGCTACTGTGTATTTTCAGTCAGCTAACTTGATCCAGCGGGCCTGTTTATAGGATGGCCTCCAAGCTGATGGTGGATGGAAGGTTGCCTTGTGGGGAACTTCACTGAACTTCACTACCTTCCTGATTGACTGTCACTTTTTGTCTTTCCTTCCAAGTTGTAATAGCTCAGTTTTTACTCTGCCAGAGCCTCTGGCCGTGTAGGTAAATGGTAATTGCTCTGCTTGGGGTGGGAAGAGAAAAGCTGCGTAGAAAAATGCCCTTAACAAATCCTAGTGACAACTGTGCCAGAAACAGGGGATGGAAATCCACTCCCTGTTTCCAATGGGAGCCATTTGGATATTGTATCTGTAAGCTAAGCTCCTAAGTTTTTCAAATTCCCCAAACCTCAGAGGCCTTTGCTGGCACAAGGAAGATGCAGGTTGTGCTGACTAAACATAAAGAGACTTCATTTATTCTGTCAGTCAGGATGGATTTCCAATAATCCACCTTAAGTTGGTTAGCATGGATTTCTAATCAAGACCCAGATGGATGGAGCCAAGCACAAACTTACAGAGGTAAAGGAAAAAGGAAAATAACATAATGATACTGTAAATATAGCTTAGAAACTGGGGTCATCACTTCATGAGGGGTTACAATATACATACACACCTCGGGGCTGCAGTTTGGGTTTCTGTTATGTACTTTGATGAAATGATTCCTGAGGTTTTTATTTGAAAAAATCAAATGGAAACGAACACCTTTTTGGAAGGTATTAAAAAAGAGCCGAGCTGATGTTGAGGTCAGCTGGGAGAGTCTTACCAGCATTTTCAGCAGTATTTCTGCCTTGAAAAAAGGAGGCTGCCGGACACCAAAACTGTGGGCGCAGGCATCCAGACTGAAAAGATCCGGCGCAGGCATCCAGACTGAAAAGATCAGGTGTCGCTAAGGGAGGAGGAAGAGGCTAAGCCACGGGCTGTCCTTAAGGAGAAGCAGCCATCCCGGGGAAGGTGCCCTGTGACACTTCAGTCACTGGTTCTGGGTCATGACACTGTCCCCAACCCAACCTCCCCTTACCTGGCCAGCCCTTGTCACCCAACTCTGGCCCTCTCAGTGTGTCTTCTCCTAACTTTCTTCTGTTTGGAACAAAACCAGGGCTCCATGCCACCCCACCTTTACTGTATGTATAGCTTCCATCTGGTCTGATTTCGTTCCCCCGACTTCGGTGAACATTGATTGCAGTTTGTTGGCTCTGGTATTGCCATAAAACCCCATCTGGATGACCAGGTTTCCAGTCTGGCACAGGAGATGTTTTCTTACCAGGGTATCTTGTTTTCACTCTTGTCCGTTCAGCCTGTGTGCTGTAAAAGCCTTCTTCTCCTCAGATCTGCCTCTCAGCCTTGGTCCTAGTAAAATTTGACTGATCTTTCCGCCAAGGAAGTGATCTATAAAAAGGCAGCTAAATAAGGGAATCTTCAGAAATGACTTTTTTGTACTCACATGGTGCTTGTGCAGCCTGCCCTCGGGGCCCGAGCACAGCTGAGAGGAGCAGACTAGTTCATCTCCGTCATATTCTTGGGAGGCAGCCGGGAGCAGGTGCTGCTCTTCATGTGATCCCGGGGTGGGGACTGGGACAGCAAGGCTGAGGGATCTCTCAAGGTCACACAGTGAGGCGGTGGGGAAGTCTGCATGTTTCTACATTCTCTGTGGGGACCCCTTGCACCCCACATGTGCTGGCAGTGTTGGGCTTGCTTGCAGATAAGTGAGCTGAGCCCACTCGTTTATCCGAAGACTCTACCTGCTGTGTGGCTGATGTGGGCAGTGAGAAACCTCTGTGCCTCCAGTAAAGAGCCACGTCTTAGTCTGTCAGTGC
>NW_012108031.1:543573-561924 GCF_000951045.1 Mandrillus leucophaeus | reverse complement strand
CCTAAGTTTTTCAAATTCCCCAAACCTCAGAGGCCTTTGCTGGCACAAGGAAGATGCAGGTTGTGCTGACTAAACATAAAGAGACTTCATTTATTCTGTCAGTCAGGATGGATTTCCAATAATCCACCTTAAGTTGGTTAGCATGGATTTCTAATCAAGACCCAGATGGATGGAGCCAAGCACAAACTTACAGAGGTAAAGGAAAAAGGAAAATAACATAATGATACTGTAAATATAGCTTAGAAACTGGGGTCATCACTTCATGAGGGGTTACAATATACATACACACCTCGGGGCTGCAGTTTGGGTTTCTGTTATGTACTTTGATGAAATGATTCCTGAGGTTTTTATTTGAAAAAATCAAATGGAAACGAACACCTTTTTGGAAGGTATTAAAAACCAGCCGAGCTGATGTTGAGGTCAGCTGGGGGAGTCTTACCAGCATTTTCAGCAGTATTTCTGCCTTGAAAAAAGGAGGCTGCCGGACACCAAAACTGTGGGCGCAGGCATCCAGACTGAAAAGATCCGGCGCAGGCATCCAGACTGAAAAGATCAGGTGTCGCTAAGGGAGGAGGAAGAGGCTAAGCCACGGGCTGTCCTTAAGGAGAAGCAGCCATCCCGGGGAAGGTGCCCTGTGACACTTCAGTCACTGGTTCTGGGTCATGACACTGTCCCCAACCCAACCTCCCCTTACCTGGCCAGCCCTTGTCACCCAACTCTGGCCCTCTCAGTGTGTCTTCTCCTAACTTTCTTCTGTTTGGAACAAAACCAGGGCTCCATGCCACCCCACCTTTACTGTATGTATAGCTTCCATCTGGTCTGATTTCGTTCCCCCGACTTCGGTGAACATTGATTGCAGTTTGTTGGCTCTGGTATTGCCATAAAACCCCATCTGGATGACCAGGTTTCCAGTCTGGCACAGGAGATGTTTTCTTACCAGGGTATCTTGTTTTCACTCTTGTCCGTTCAGCCTGTGTGCTGTAAAAGCCTTCTTCTCCTCAGATCTGCCTCTCAGCCTTGGTCCTAGTAAAATTTGACTGATCTTTCCGCCAAGGAAGTGATCTATAAAAAGGCAGCTAAATAAGGGAATCTTCAGAAATGACTTTTTTGTACTCACATGGTGCTTGTGCAGCCTGCCCTCGGGGCCCGAGCACAGCTGAGAGGAGCAGACTAGTTCATCTCCGTCATATTCTTGGGAGGCAGCCGGGAGCAGGTGCTGCTCTTCATGTGATCCCGGGGTGGGGACTGGGACAGCAAGGCTGAGGGATCTCTCAAGGTCACACAGTGAGGCGGTGGGGAAGTCTGCATGTTTCTACATTCTCTGTGGGGACCCCTTGCACCCCACATGTGCTGGCAGTGTTGGGCTTGCTTGCAGATAAGTGAGCTGAGCCCACTCGTTTATCCGAAGACTCTACCTGCTGTGTGGCTGATGTGGGCAGTGAGAAACCTCTGTGCCTCCAGTAAAGAGCCACGTCTTAGTCTGTCAGTGCGGAATGCAGATGAGGTGCCACGGCAGGAGGCGGACTTCCTTAAACACACAGAGCTGTGAAGCAATGGCATATGTTAGCCTAAGTCATGCGGCTAAAACGGTAAGGATCTGAGCCGGGTGCTGTGCATACACCTGGAGTTCCAGCTACTGGCGAGGCCGAGGCAGGAGCATCCCTTGAGGCCAGTTCAAATCCAGCCTGGGTAACATAGTGAGACCCCGTCTTTAAAAAATAAATAAGTAAAATATATGTTTAAAGTAAGGATCAGTGCTTCCTCAGTGCTGGGAGGCAGGAAGTAGGTGTGCCGCTCTTCACCATGGTACATCGCCTGTGCCATGGCGAGGAGCAGCGCCTGGTGCTGCCTCACAGGCATTCGCCTTTCACTGTACCTGGGAGCAGGGTGGGGCGAGCCCCACACACGGCCTGCAGGAGTCGGCGCCCTGCCCTCCAGGAGGCTGCAGTTATGTAGTCACAGACCCTCCAGGGGCTGCGCCCAGCCCTCCAGGGAACTGGGATATGCCACCTGTGTCTGCAAGTTTGCCAGATGGTTCTGTAAAATGCCACGTTAAGGCAATCGACAAATCACAGTGGCCGTTCTGTCCAGGGACAGGATGTCCCTGACCCATCCACCAGAGGAGGGCTTCCTTTCCTCTCTCTGCTGAATAGCAAGCAGGCAAGCTGCCGCTGCTGGAAGACAGAGCTGTGTGCCAGAGCCTGTAAGGATACATCCAGTGGCAGGAGGGCCCTGTCTGGTCATTGTAATCACAAGAGACCAGATCTGTGGAAGTGGCCACAGAGGAAGGGGCGGACACGGGAGGCAGCGTCCCAGGGTTCACAGAGACAGAGCGGGAACTTCCCCCACCGTCCTTGGCCATGGACAGCCACTGTGCAGGTCACTCGGATGGGGAAACTCCTGGTGGGAGACTTGAAACACCTACCAGCAAGGGAGGCTCAGAAGCTGAGAAAAGAAAGAAGGCCAAGCACATCAAGATGGGGGCGGGTTAAGAAGAGGAGAGGCAGGAAGTGAAGACAAGTGGCTGTGCAAGCAGCAGAACTATCAAGGAGCTTTTTAAAGAAGGCACAGCTTGGCGCAGTGGCACATGCCTATAGTCCCGCTATTTGGGAGACTAAGGCAGGAGGATTGTTCCAGCCTGGGCAGCACAGTGAGACCCTACCTCTTCCGAAAAGGAGGAGGAGGAGTCACCAGAGCAGGCTCATGTGCTGCTAAGAATAATCCAATACAAGGAGAGAAATCTTTCAGGGTCCAAGAGTAACCTTACAGGATGAGAATCTGATGGTTACCCTGTAATCGTTTTCTGTCGTTGTGTAACAAATCATCATAAATGTGGCTTAAAACAGCACCCGTTATCAGCTCACAGATTCCGTGCGTCAGCAGTCTGGATGCAGCATGACTGGCTTCTCCACCTGGCGTCTTGCAGGGCTGCAAGTGAAGTGTCATGTGGGGCTGTGCTCTCTCCAGAGGCTCTGGAGAGGCCTCTGCTCCTGCTGCTGCTGATTGGGGTGGAATTCAGGTCCCTGGGGCTGCAGGGCTGGGTCCCATTTTCTCACTGGCTCTTGGCCTGGGGACTGTCAGCTCCTAGAGCCCTCACACTCCTTTGGCGTGGCCCCTCCATCTGCAAAGCCAGCAGCGAGAACCTCCCTCGGACAAATCCCTCCCATGCTCCAACTCTTTCCAGGAAGAGCCCAGACTCTTTTAGCGGCTCACCTAATTAGGTCAGGTCCACTCAGAAAAAAACCTCCTTATCTTAAGGTTAGCTGGGGGACCTTAATTACATCTGGAAAATTCCTTCACAGCAGCAACTAGCTTAGGGTTTGATGAAATAACTAGGGGACGTGTGTGTACACTAGAAGGCAGATATCTTGGGGCCATTTTAGTATTCTGCCTATGGTACCCAATTACTGACAACCTCCCGTGGCCCTGAGTGTGTCCAAGCTCCTTGGTCAGTTGTGTGATCTCGCCTGGGCTGTTTCCACGCTCACCCCCTACCCATGCCTCCGCCTACCCACACCCGCCTACCTACACTGCCGCGGGACTGCTCTTCCTCCTCTGCGCCTCTGGGGCTTCACTTTTGCAGCTGCTTTTACCCTGGCCCCACCCAACCGCATTCCCCAAACATTCACATCAGCGTGACTTCAACCTATCTGTAAAATGGATCCGGATGGTCCCTCCCTCCACCTCCCAGCAGAAATGACACCGTCTCCCACTTCTTTTTTGGTTCCAATGCACCATGAATTTCCTTCTCTCATAGAACACTTCATTGCTCATTTCTTAGTGTGCCTGGTTCTACCCCCAACTCCCTCCTTGCCTCTCAGTCCCCCCACAGAAAGAGAGTCCTTTTAGGGCCAGGAGTCATGGCTTACTCAGCCAAGTATATGACTCCAACTCTGATGTCTTCAGCTTTTCCCTCTAAATGGTCCCTAACTTATCTCAACCTCACGCCCACTAGACATCTCCACCCAAATATGCTGGAGCCTCAAAACAGCACATCCAAAACAATTCTGTTTCTTCCTGCCCTTTGAATAATTCCTATTTATGTTAAAAATCCCCTTCTCCTAATGATCCAGGATTATAACTTGTAAGTCTCCCCTCCCTACCTCTTGTCAGCAGGTCATATTTCCTTAAAATCCCTTCCATTCCTTTCCATTGCACTGACCCTCAGAACTCCAGAGTAGTGTCCTGATAGGCCATTCTGCAGTTCGATTCTGCCGCCAGAATAGCTTAAAACATACTTCGGATTAGGGTGCTCTGCATAAACACCTTCAGTGCCTTGGCACTCAAGATTGTCCGTAGGTCCCTAACTTAACTTCCTAGCCCATATTTCAAATGTTTCCCCCATGCTTGATCTGTAGTCCAGCCCCTCTGGACAATTCATCTTTTCCAAGAGCACACCCTTTGCTTTCTCCCTCATTCTCCCTCATCGTTTCCAATCAGAATGCTCACCTTCCTGAAGCTTCCTTCAGTCACCTCCACCACGTATCTTCTTTCTATTCTCTGAGTCTTCTGTGGTACTTTTTTGAGACAGGGTCTCACTCTGTCATCCAGGCTGGAGTATAGTGGCACAATCACAGCTCTCTGTAGCCTCAACCTACCCAGGCCCAAGCGGTCCTCCCACCTCAGCCTCCCAAGTAGCTGGGACTACAGGCGCACACCACCACGCCTGGCTAATTTTTGTATTTTTAGTAGAGACAGGATTTCACCATGTTGAAATTTCACCATGTTGAGACCAGGCTGGTCTCAAACTCCTAGGCTCAAGTGATCTACCCACCTCAGCCTCGCAGAGTGCTGGGATTACAGGCGTGAGCCACTGTGCCTGGCCCTAACCACTCTACCCGTCAGTGGCCCACAGAGCCCTTGACTGTTAGCAGTGCCTTAGAAAAAGCCAGCAAGACTCCTCAAAGTTCAAATCCATGTCCAAGTTCAAAACCATCCACCCAACTGTAGAAAACTTCCAGACTTGCAGGAACCAACATTTGTCCATGAATGGAAAAAGGATGACACTAGTTGACCCCTATTTCAGCAACTGTGGATGAATACTGTTTTTGAACCACACAAAAAGTGGGATAAAATGAAAAGGGAACTGGGTGGGGTGCTTTTTAAAAGGGAGCCCCCACTGAACAAACAAGCAGCACAATCTTGACTGGTTCATTAGGAGGACCGTTATTGTAAAAGGTGCTGTTTTATTTAAACTTGCACTTGCTGATTCTTCATATTTGGTTGATTTATAAAAGCAATCAAGCAATGGAAGTTGTGCTTAGAATTCCATAAAAGCACGTGGGTCTGCAGGACATTAATGGAATACAAGGCTCCATTAGCATGCAGATAAACTGCTGAGCCCCAGAGCCAAGTGCCTAGAAGCACAGAGGGTGAAGACTGAGGCTCACTCAAGGAACTGAGAGGGTTGTTGCTTGAGTAATTGAGATTTAGTTTACTTTTCTGTCATCCCCCCAACATCCCGAAAGCTCAAAGAGAAGTAGGCCTCGCCTGGGACCTCATAAAGGGAGAGTGGTGGAGAGCTCTGGAACACACAGCAGCCACTGGCAAGGCCTGTGAACACTCCAGGTGGATTTCCTGGACAAGAAACATGTTCGTAGCAAAGTCTGGGCAAAAAAAAGTTAGACTGCTGTTGTCCTTGTGCTGCTCCTCCTGGCAAAACACAGCCACAGACATACCTGCGGAACCTCATTATCTGGGGACACTTGAGACTTAGCTCTGCAGGGCTGGCTGTTAAGCGGAGGTCTTGTTTATCTTGCACTCTGCTGTATTCCCTTTATGAATCGCAGGCTCCTTCAGCAAGATGCGTAAGGGCACAGGCTCTGCAGACAGAATCCCAGGTGGGAGTCCCAGTTCTGCAAGTGACTGGCTGGGGGCAGGTCTCTTAATTAATCTTAAGTTCCTCATCTGTAGGCCAGGTGCGGTGGCTCACGCCTGTAATCCTAGTACTTTGGGAGGCCGAGGCAGGTGGATCACCTGAAATCAGGAATTCAAGACCGGCCTGGCCAACATGGTGGAACCCCGTCTCTTCTAAAAATATGAAAATTAGCTGGGCGTGGTGGCAGGCGCCTATAATCCCAGCTACTCAGGAGGCTGAGGCAGGAGAATCACTTGAACCGTGGGAGCTGGAGGTTGCGGTGAGCCCAAGATCGCACCACTGCACTCCAGACAGTGCGAAAGAGCAAGACTCCATGTCAAAAAAAAAAAAAAAAAGTTCCTCACCCTTAAAAATGAGAATCATGATAGTACTGACTTCAAACGTTATGTGGGAATTAAATGACTATCCTTATAAAGGACTTAGAGACAGCTGTTATCTGCTGCCTGGATTTTCTAAAAAATAAGTAAACATTGTGGTGATTACCATGAAGGAAAGGGGATGATGTGATACAGTCACTGTGGAGATTTTTTTTTTCCCAATAAAGTAACTGTAGTTTGCAATGAATAATATGAAGGAAATGGCGAGGTGTGGGGATGTCATAGCTCTGGGACATGAGTTTAGATGGGTGGTCAGGCTGCAGCTCTCTGGGAGGTGACACTGAAGCTGAGATGAGGAGGAGAGAGGCAGAAGCACATCCGGAAGAGGCCCTGGCTGTGCAGGGGTGTGCTGAGGACCTACAGGATTCCAGCAGGGCAAGGGTGATTCCAGCAGCCCAAAGGGCCAGCAAGCAGCGCTCAGGTCAAGCAGGGCCTTAGGTCCAGGCAAGACCACAGGGTTTATTGTAAGTGTAGGTGAAAGGCACTGAAGGGCAGTAACATGATCAGATCTGTCATGTGAAATGTTACCCAGCATGCTGTGTGAAAACCGGGGCAGAGGGATGCAGGGGCGGAGACAAAGAACCCGGTTAGCAGGCTGTCGTGGTTGTCCAGGTGAGAAGTGATGACCACTTGGCTGGGTGTAGTGACAAATGACAGGATGAGACTTGGTAGATAGGGTTTGTTGTTGAACAGATGTGGCGAATGAGGGGAGGAGGAGTTAAGCCTGACTCCAAGTAACTTAAACCGCCTTTGCAAGAATTTTATCAGTGAGAAAACTCTTGACAGGGAGATCTGAGCCCAATGAGTAACCAGGTGAATGGTGGTGCCATTAGCCTACACAGGAGAGAGAGTGGCTGTTAGAGGTCATTTGGGAAGTAATCCTCTGGACATGTGAAATCACAGATGCCAGTTAAGAGGCCACCAATAGATAAGTCCAGAGATCCAAGAAAAGGCCTGAAGATAACTGTGGAAGTTTTTAGGAAAAGGGAATGGAGGGTGTCCATTAGAGAAAAGGATAAGATAAAATACAGGCCAGGTCCAAGTCCTAAACAATACCCAGTATTTTGGAGTAGAGTATAGAAAGGGAGCAGCCAATGAAGCAGAACGAAATCCAGGCTCTGGAGGCCTTGTGCAAGCCATGAGCAAAGAGGCGGTCAGCCCTGCAGGTGAGGCAGGCAGGTAAGAAAAGGACAGAAGGGACCGGACCACTGGATGCAGCAACGTGGAGATCACTGATGAGCTCAGTGATCCACGTCAGTGGAGATAGAGCCTGACGGGTTAAAAGTAAGTGGAAGGTGAGGACGAGAGAAATCATGTATGCAGACAATTCTCTTAGTGACTAATTCCATGTAATCAGCAATTACTAAGAAATTCCAGGCCTTGTGGCTGCATGGCTGTGACTCCCTGCGGTTTGGTCTGATTACAGCTCCTCTGACAGGTTTCCTGGCTGACTGCGAAGCCACTCACAGCCTCATTGGGACTGGGCTCTTGCCCGATGACTCCTGCAGCTCCTCATTTGGACTCTAATCACAGAGTACCGCTGCTGGCCTTTTTATTTTAAGGAGAATACAACCTCCTTACTGATTGCTCACGAAGCTGTACTGCCAGGTTACCCAGGTACACCAGCAAGCACCACTTCCGAGGCTTGCTTGCTCTGCCCAGCTTACTGGCAAGCCACCTTGGTTTTCGTATTACCTTTAAATTCCCACCACGAGTCTGCCTCTTAATTCCCTGTGTATATTCCACTACCTTGAAACGTATCCCATTATGTTTCAATTAAAAATCCACCAGGTGGGGTTACTCGGGCCTGTAATCTCAGCATTTTGGGAGGGCAAGGTGGGAGGACCACTAGAGCCCAGTAGTTTGCAACCAGCCTGGGCAATATAGTAAGACCCTGTCTCTACAAAAAAAAAAAAAAGTTTTAAAAATTAGCCCAGCATGGTGGCGCACACCTGTAGTCCCAGCCACTCAGGAGGCTGAGGTGAGGGGATTGCTTGAGCCCGGGAGGTCAAGGCTGCAGTGCGCTGTGATTTGTGCCACTGCACTCCAGCCTGGATGACAGATCAAGAACCTGTCTCTTAAAAATAAATAAAAATAAAAAGTCCCACCCTGGCTCTGTCATTAGATTCATATAACCTTTTGTGACCAGGAATAAGAAGCCCAAAAACTGAAGTGGGAAGACATGGAATTGAAATCCATGTGTGTACTGAGGGACTTGGGTTGTCACAGTCATTACAATCCACCATTGTTTTTGCTTGATGGTATGGGGTATATTTGTGAGTGCTGATACTACTGGGAATAAAAAAGGAATGGATTATGCATTTCTGGCCATTCCAGGAAACATTGTATGAATACATTACTATTGAAGATGCATATGGAATGTGTAGTGTTTAATTTTTGCTTTCTCCTCTGTGAAGCCAAGAGCGAGCTGCTTTTGGCCTATCTCATGTACCTAAACCATGTAAAATCTTTACTAAAGGCCAAGCAAATTTAAATTAGAAGTAGAAAGGAACAAGAATGCTTGAGGTTTCAATGTGACTTGAATTAGTAAGCTGTGTTTCTTTGCATTTTCCAAGTCATCCTTTGAAACTCTGAGGAAAACTGTAAACTTGATAAAGTGAGCCCCATGCTTGCAATTTTGCACATAAATTCAGAAAGTCAGTTCCAGGAGTAACTGAAGCTCATCCTCAGGTCCAGGTGAGGAATTCTTCTGCCTTACGCCCGTCCCTCAAGTTTGCCTGATAACAAGAGTCAGCTGGGGCACTTGTTAAACTGCAGTTCCTGGGTCTCAACCCAAACCTACTGAGTCAGAAGCCAGGGAAAATATCTGGTAATATTGTTACTAGAAAATACTACCGATTCAGACCCCAAGAGAGGGTTCTTGGATCTTGTGCAAGAAAGAATTCAGGGCAAGTCCATCAAGTAAAATGAAAGCAAGTTTATTAGGAAAGTAGAGGAATAAAAGAATGGCTACTCCATAGAGCAGCCTCGGGGGCTGCTGGTTGCCCGTTTTTATGGTTATTTTTTGATGATATGCTAAACAAGGGGTGGATTATTCATACCCTTTTTAGACCTTATAGGATAACTTCCTGACGTTACCATGGCATTTGTAAACTGTTGTGGCGCTGATGAGAGTGCAGCAGTGAGGAAGACCAGAGGTTACTCTCTTGACCATCTTGGGTTTGCTGTTTTGGCTGGCTTCTTTACTGCAATGTTTTTATCAGCAAGGTCTTTATGACCTGTATTTCGGGCTGACCTCCTATCTCATCCTGTGACTTAGAATGCCTTCACCACCTGCGAATGCAGCCCAGTAGGCCTCAGCCTCATTTTTACCTAGCTCCTATTTAAGATGGAGTCACTCTGGTTCACATGCCTCTGACAACATTAAACAATTGCTCTAGAGCAGCACTGTCCACTAGTGATGTAATATGAGCCACAAATGCAAGGCATGTATATAATTTTAAATTTTCTAGTAGCCCCATGAAAAAAGTACAGAGACACACATGAAATTAATTTTAATAACACATAACCCAGTATGTCCAAAATATCTCAACATGTAATCGGTATTTTTTTATTTTTAATTTTTTCGAGACAAAATTTTGCTCTTGTCACCCAGGTTGGAGTGCAATGGTGCGATCTCGGCTCATCACAACCTCCGCCTCCCAGGTTCAAGCGATTCTCCTGCCTCAGTCTCCCAAGTAGCTGGGATTACAGGCATGCACCACCACACCCGGTTAATTTTGTATTTAGTAGAGACGGGGTTTGTCCATGTTCGTCAGGCTGGTCTTGAACTCCCGACATTAGGTGATCTGCCAGCCCCGGCCTCCCAAAGTGCTGGGATTACAGGAGTAAGCCACCGTGCCTGGCCCCTGTAATCAGTATTTTTTAAACTAAACAGATATTTTACATTTTTTTGTGTGTTGTCTTCAAATTCCATTGTGCATTTTACACCTACAGCACATCTCAGTTTGGACCAGACATATTTCAAGAGCTCAGCCAGCCACCTGCATGGCTAGTGGCTCCTATGCTGAACACAGGTCTAGAGCAGCTGTTACTTGGCAGTGATTTAGCGTTTCTTTGGGTCCTGATGAGTGATGCTGAAGTCGCGGCTCTTATACTGCAGGTGTCTGCCTCACTCAAATGAAAACAGATAAACTAACCCAAATTTTAGGCTTAAGTCTGCAGTTTGGCCTTGTCTTTGCATCTTTAAATAAATGAGCATCATAGTTCTTTCCTGGGGTTTCTCCCAGCGGTTCACTCCCATTCCCTTCTAAAGGTCAGGCAGTTCTGAGCTCCCAGCAATGGCTACTCCCCACCCCTGCCACAACCCTAAGCTGGGGTTGGCCTGGGTCTGAGAGAGCCTCTCCTTACCTTCTGGGGTTCTGTCCTCCTTTGGAGCCTGCCAGATCCGGAAAGCTCCCTCTGGTCCCCTGAGGGCCTGCGTGCTGGGGAAGGAAGCCTTTTGTCTTGTGGAAGGGCTGGGATTTCCACAGTCTCCCTGTTGGCTGAGTGTGGATAGGACTGGGGGAGGCAGGGGATTTGACTGCTCTAGGTAGCATCCCAGAGTTTTTTGTTGTGAATTTCTTACTGAGTTTGTGGTTACATTTTTAACTCTCTCCAGTTTTTTTTTCCTTTTACACTATTAATCAACATTAGAATGAAAGATAAAGGGTTCTAAATGGTAATAAAATATAGGGCAAGAAACCCTTCCCTGCTCTTTTTAGCTGGAGGGAAGCAGGAGTCCCTGGCTTCCCTCTGCTGGAGGAGGGCTGCTGGGAAGGCTGAGGAGGTGCTACGGGGGCGGGTGGGGAGGAAGGGAGCTCCCCTCCTGCAACACCATCCTCACTGCTGGTAGGAAATGCAGCCAGATCTGAGATGTCCTGGAGGCTGCTAGGGCCCAGGAGAAACACACGCTCCTTCCGGCTTAGCCTCTCGGGTAGGAGGACTTACTGAAAAATGAGTTCTGGGCTGACGGCTGGTTGCTAGACTTTCGTTAAAGATCCTGCCTCTTCCATCCTTTCTCCCAAAAGCAGGCCTGGATTTTATGTTGTAATTCCTTTCTTCATTGATCAGTTTGGAGACCTTGACTTACCTTTGTCGTAGCTAAAGCCAGAAATGTACAAGATTAGATATATGAAGAGCCAGGAAAGGAGAACCAGGGTCTGAACCATTTGGGCACCAGAAAGGAGCCTTCTCACCTGAGGTCACATTCCCATGCCATTCTTATACGACCCTAACTCGCACTTTACACAAAACATACAAAACTGTAAAAATATCTGGCGATGCAAAAGTGAGTGAAGTAGAAAATGAAAGCCTCCCGTCAACCCCCTTCATGAGTTAAGCATTGTTGAGTTTGTGTTTCACCTTCTAGTCTCTTACTACAGTGTCAGATATTCACACTCAGCTTTTCAGTTTTTACAAAAATGGCATCTTTACAACTCACCCTTTTTGCTTAATGTATCAGATATCCTTCCAAGGCAATGCATGACCATCTGGTTTTGAGATGGTCTCACTCTGTCGCCCAGGCTGGAGTGTAGTGGCAGGATCATGGCTCCCTGCAGTCTTGACCTTCTGGGCTCAAGCGATCCTTCCACCTTAGCCTCCTGAGTAGCTTGGACTACAGGCATGACCCACCATATCTGGCTAGTTTTATATTTTTTGTAGAGATGGGGTTTCACCATGTTGCCCAGGCTGGTCTTGAATTTCTGAGCTCAAGTAATCGACACTTCTCAGCCTCCCAAAGTGCTGAGATTACAAGCATGAGTCACTGCCCCCAGCCCTCCATCTGCATTTTAAAAATATTTTTCAAGCAGAGCATTTCAGTAGCATGGGTAGGCTGTGATTAACCAGTTCCCTGGTTGTCTCCCTTTATTAGGCATTATTGTAACCAGTGCCTCAGTGAATCCAACTATAAGTGATGTATCTTTAGGAACTGTGCTCCTGATAATCACTGTAAAATCAATTCCTAGAAGTCAAGTTGCTTAGTCAAGGGGCATGTTCATTATTTTGCTAGATCCTACCCAATTGTCTTATAAATTAATCATGCAAATTTACATTCTACATACAGTGAGTCCTTTTTAGAGGAATTCCTTCCCTAAATCCTGGTTTCTTAATATGTCCCAAAGAATCAAATACATTACCTTCAGTGAGTTGTTCTAAAGCTGTTTTAACAGTCACTAGAAGCTGTCACCCAGGCATGGTGCTCAGCGCTGGGAGTTCATTGGGGAACCAAACCAAGTAAGGTCCTTGCTACTCTGGAACCAGACATGAGCACGGGGGAGCCTGATGGCTCCAGCACATAATACACTGACATAGTGCTGAGTGTGATATTAAGTGGAGGAACACTGTGCATGTGATAGAGGGATCTTGGAATCACAGTCGTCAGGAAGGCAGTGATTAGTGTTTCCCTGCTGGGTCTCATGGGAATTAGAGGAAGGCAATGAGCTGACTGGACACTGGAAACCTCCCTGAACTGACTCTAAGTCAATTAGCTTGGGTTACCTTACCAAAGTGGTAGAGAGTCCATAGAACTTGAAGCTGCTTTGCCTATGGAGGGCAGGTAGTCAAAAATGCAAATGTAATTTCATGGGAAATAAGGACCCTTACAATGAGAAGAGTATCGTATCTATTCCCTCTACCAATTTTTGTTTTTGGCAAGGTGTGATCATGTTGGTCTCAATGAGTGGGGACCTGTTGAAGGTAGGTTGCTGAATCTGAGTGGTTCAGGAGATACTTAGGACACTTGAAAAAGAAAGGGATGGAGACTGAGATGGGGGTTTGTAGTCAGGCTGCACTCATTGCTGAGGATCTGGTATGCCAGCAGTAGAAAGAAACTTCTAGATTAGCTAAAAGACTAGAAACAGAAATTCCTGTCTTGTTTCTTTGACACATGAAGATCTTTAAAAAGCCCTTACCATTGAAGAAATGGGTTAAATCTGCATTTGAGAAGGAATTCATTCAGGTGACAGCAGCGCTGCTGGGCCCTTTAGTATCTTTTCTCTCCCTTGCTTTTAGGCTTTGCAAACTAAACCTTCCTCTTCCTGTCACCACTTCCCAGGTAGTGGGCAACTCCAGCATCATCTCAAACTATTCCTGGCATATTTTGTCTCTCCTTGATACAGAGAAAAGAAGTTAAAGGCCAGAGTTCAAGAGCTGGTGAGTGCCTTGGAGAGACTCACCAAGAGCAGTGAAATCCGACATCAGCAATCCGCAGAGTTCGTGAATGATCTAAAGCGAGCCAACAGGTAAAAATCTCCCTATACCCAGCCCCCACCGCCCTCCACCGGTGGAACTTGGACTGACACCCCGCATGTAGACAGCACCAGGGATGGACATTTCCCTAACTCTTGAGAACTAACTCTAGAGAGTGGGTGAGTCCCTACCTGGTGCTCTAAGAACCTGGTCTTCCTTAGAGCGACATCTCCCAAGATGTTCATGGAAACTAAGAAATGCTCAGTAACAACATCCTCTGGCCAAATGTAGCACACTGTGGTATGTGCCTCCTGATATTATGTATCTTAAGGGTTCTGAGAAGTCATAGAATAAAAAATCTGTTTAAGCAGTATTTTCCAAACAAAATTGGCTATGGAATTTATTTGAGCAACACAATCTCCACTGGAATACTTTAGGAAATACTGCTCTAAGACTGGGCTCAGGACTCTTCTCTATAAAAAACGGAGGACCTCAAAGAGCTTTTGTTCCTGTAAGTTGTATTTATTGGTACTTCTCATTGTTAGAAACTAAAACCAAGATAAATTCTTTAAAGTTTTTATTTCATTTACAAAAAAAAAAATGGCATTTTTATGAAAAACTATTTTCCAAGAAATAATTAGAAAGTGGCACTGGTCTTACAATTCTGCAAATCTTTAACGTCTGGCTTAATAGAAGACAGCTGGGTTCTGACGGTTGCTTCTGCAGTCAATGTTCTGTGGATGTCTATTGAGAACACCTGGCATCATCCAGCTCTATAGTTGGAAATAAAAGCTCAAGACCTCACAGACCTCCTGAATGGGTTTTACAAGTCCCTGGGGTGAGTCCTCAAACTGCCTGGCAGAACAGCTATAAGAGTAATGACTGTACATGGACTGGACCCACCAGGCTCTGGTGGGGGCAGTTCAAAAGCCTAATGTTTGGCTTTGCAGCATTGGCTTATGGCCTAATTTAATACTCTGAGTCCCACCAGCCCAAAGCACAAAGGGAAGCTGAACAAGAACAGTCTCTCTGCTGTCATCCCAGGTATGGTCACTGATTGCAGTGCCTCAGGAATACACTCCTGTAAGGGTATATGTTGCAAGCAACTATGGAGGAACAAATAGGCCCACTATTGGTATTCATCCATTTTGGACTTGGCCAAATTGGATTGTTGGTTTGACTCTTAGAACCCCTTCTAATATGTGAGAGTGACCAGCATCTAGCAATCCAGCTGGTTTCATCAGGGTTAAGCCAGTAGGTGACTGGCCATTGAGTGTTGACATCCTGATGCTGTCCCTCCTCTCACCACTAGATTTCAGATTCTTACCGAAGAGGCTGAGTGATCTATGAATCTTCATACTAATTTCCCTTCATTCCCACCTAGCAACCTGGTGGCTGCCTATGAGAAAGCAAAGAAGAAGCATCAAAACAAACTGAAGAAGTTAGAGTCGCAGATGATGGCCATGGTGGAGAGACATGAGACCCAAGTGAGGATGCTCAAGCAAAGAATAGCTCTGCTGGAGGAGGAGAACTCCAGGCCACACACCAATGAAACTTCGCTTTAATCAGCCCTCACGCACCCAACTTCTGCCGTGGGAAGTAAACTGCAGCAGGCCACTGAGGACAGAAGGGCCCATGTACTTGTTGGGAGGAGGAGGAAAGGGAAGGCTGGCAGGTAGGTTGGCACTTGGACAACGGAGTGCCGCAACTCAGCCCTTGGGGTGGACTGACCATGGTGACACAGTGGACTGTATCCAGAGGTGCCCACTCTTGCCTCCCTGGCCCACAACAGCATGTCAACACATGTTCTGTGCCTGCTCAGCAGAACCTTGTTTCTGCTTTCAGCATTCACTCTCTCTTTCCTCTTCTGGTCTGGCGGCTGTGCATCAGTGGGATCCTAGGCATTTGTTTCTGTAAGATTTTCCATTCTGTCCTCTTTTTGGTAGATGGTGGGCTCTTCTAGGATCTCCAGTTTCTCCTCTTTCCTCCTGCTTCATGGGAAAACAGACGTGTGTGTGCCTCCAGCATTTAAAAGGACTGCTGATTTGTTTACTGCAGCAAGGCTTTGGTTTTCAAGTCCCAGGTCTCAACTTTAAGATAGAGGCGGTCATAAGAGGTGTTCTCTGGGAGTTACAGGTCATGGGAAGAGGGTAGACAGGTGTTACTTACAGTCCCAGATACACTAAAGTTACAGACCACCACCAGGACTGTGCCTGAACAATTTTGTATTAAGAGAATAAAAACTTCCTTCAACCTTCATTTTGGAGGCAGGGCCAAGGAAGGGAGCATTCTCTTGATTCTGGGATTTCTCCCTCTCAGTGGAGCCTTATTAATATCCAAGACTTCGAGTTGAGAATCTTTTTGATACCTATAGTGGAACTAAAATTTTATCAGGGGTTTCTTCAAGAGCAGAGAAACATTAGCACTTCCTGCCCCAGGGCCCTACATAATTGCCGTTCTGCTGAATCAGATCTCTTCCACATGGGTACATTTGTAGCTCTGGATCTGTCTCTACCTAAGGACAAGACATTGAGATACTGAACATTTTGCAAAACTGATCACGCCTACTTAAGAGTGTGCATAACCCCCAGTTCAAGACTTAGCTCCTGTTGTCATGATGGGGACAGGGTGAAGGAATGGTTGTTAAGGCTTCTTTTCTGCCCCCAGATACATGGTGATGGTTAGCATATGGTGCTTAAAAGGTTAAAGTTCAAGCAAAGTGCTCACAGGGCTAGGCAGGACCAAAGTACCTGAATTCTTTCAGGAAGGTCTTCCATCTTAAAACAACTTCATTATTCTTTTTCAGTTTTACCCCATCTCTGTTCTACACTGATACACTTGAAGGACCATTTACTGTTTTTTTTCTGTAGCACCAGAGAATCCATCCGAAGTTCCCTATGAAAAACATGTTCCAGTGCCACAGCTGACTACAAATTAAACTTGATGAGGTTTCTGCAGTAGAGTCTGTGTCCTTGAGCTATGGGTGGGTCTATTTTCAGAGCATGATACAAATTCCACAGCCTTCTGTTCAATGGAGGATACTCCAGCCACCAATTCAGAGGGTAGACAGTTCTATCCGAAAAGCAACCACTGAGAGGCCAGCAGTGGGGCTGCCCATCTCCAAAACAAAACAAAAAATCAACTGGTTTGAGTCTAGAAGGACCGGCTGTGGGGTGCTTTGATCACTATGAAAATGCCCACTGGTTTCTATCCATCATATGGTCAAAGTTAGTTCCTGTTTTTTTTTTTTTTTTTGAGATGGAGTTTCACTCTTGTTACCCAGGCTGGAGTGCAATGGCGTGATCTTGGCTCACTGCAACCTCTGCCTCCCGGGTTCAAGCGATTGTCCTGCGTCAGCCTCCTGAGTAGCTGTAATTACAGGTGCCCACCACCACACCCAGCTAATTTTTGGTATTTTTAACAGACCATTTCACCATGTTGGTGAGGCTGGTCTCGAACTCCTAACCGCCGGTGATCCACCCACTTCCACCTCCCAAAGTGCTGGGATTACAGGCATGAGCCACTGTGCCTGGCCATTCCTGTGATTTTTTTAAAAATTAATTTTTACTTGTCGTATAAAGTTGCATTTTGTCATGAGGAAAATATTTTGGCTAAAGCCAAAAAAAGAAAAAAAAAATCAGTTTTCACTTTTCCAGCTTGCCTAGGGAAACATCCTCCCTTGAGCAAAGTGGGATGTGCATGGCTCTTTTGTGATTAAGCAGGCATCAAACGGACAGTTTTCATTTTCAATGACACAGAAACATGTGGCTGAAGCAGGAATAAAATCTTGCCTACTGACTTCTGTCTCCATTCTTGCTCCAGGTAAAATCAGAGAACCTCCCCTTCTTGGCCCTTTAATTCACCCAGGCAAAGGCAGCTTCAGCTCCTCTGTTAAAGGCCCCAGTTTTATTCATTCTACCTGACCTTAGTTTAATACTTTCAAATATGTGATGATTTGGGTAAAAACTATTTTGCAGGCAAAAGTGTTACTTTTATAAATATATATAATAAAAAAGCTATAAAAGTTCTTCCTTTCCTTGTATTTTTCAAATACTCTCCAAGACACAATCCTTGAAGCTGAACTGGCTGGCACTTGATTATGCTAATTGTGGGAGCTACTGAACTATACTGATTAAGTTAAATGCTTGCAGGTGCCTAGGTAATTTTCCTTTGTGTATAACCTGGCTCTACCTGAATTTTTCTCTTAAAATCTCCATTGAGGGTAAACAATGATCTTGATTCTAATTTATATGAGTTTAAAAACCTTTGGATTTCGTATTTTGAATTGTTCTCCCTAGTTTCCTCAATGGTTACCCCCCTTTTTAGTCAGTAACCATCTCTGTTCAGAATTCAGTCTTTGGCTTTTGAAGAAATGGGCACGGGGCAAAAGGACCCATTTCACAGTTCCCTTGGAATATATTTCTCATTGTTGGACTGAGGCAAACAAAACCAACTGTGCAAATCACAAGCAAAAGAGACTTCTGTCCATAGATGGAGTGCCATCAGTATGAGCTTACCAGCTACAAAACCTGTCATAGACTGGGGAACAGCAGGATTCCTTATTGAAACTTAGTTTTCTGAAGTTAGTTAATATCCATGCTGCCTGAAACAAATGTTATGTTTAGCACTTTTAAAATTAACTGCTTAATTCTCCTTTCAGATGCATGCACTAAGTCTTCTCTGAGCCTGCAGCAGTATTTTAAGAGGGACAGGATTCTAAGTCACTGCCTTGACATTCTACTCCAAAAGGCAGTCCAAATTAGAGCCCACAGGCTTTTTCTTAAAAGCTGTTTGTTAGGAAGTAGTAAGAAATTTACCACTATAAGGAAAACATGAAACTATCTGAAAGTCTTCTGGTTCCTAACTGGATACAGATTAGATTATTTTAAATGAAAAAAAAAAAAA
>NW_012108031.1:494936-543523 GCF_000951045.1 Mandrillus leucophaeus | reverse complement strand
AAAAAAAAAAAAAGTGACCCATAGTTACCTGATCGAGATTGGACTGCCCATGTCACTGGCATGAATTAAAGAACCTCCATAGTTGCCTGTTCCCTTCTGAAGGTGTTCCTATGGCCCACAAGAATTATCCAGCAATCACCTTAAGTCTATCAATCAACCTTAATAGCTCTCAAGAGTTTGGATTATCAAGCTTTAAATAAAGTGATATCAAGACTATTAAAAAAAATAAACATTTCTGAAACTCTCTTTTCATAAGGCTTTAAACCATTTGCAAATTCTTAATTGGTAGTATGTCCCTATCATTCTATTAAACTATTTACAGCTCCACCTAATTCTAGACTCAGGAAACAGAACTACTACTTAGAATATTTGTAGAGCCAAAATAGTAAGAGACTCCTGTAATGGTTGAGATTTCTGCACTGACCTTGATTAGGATGCATCCATAGGGCTACCAAAGTTTTCAGCGAGGTCTGGGGAGGTAGAGCATAAGTAACATTTTTTTTCTGCAGAAGGTGATGGCTTTATAGAACACTATAAAATATTTCAGGAAAACATATAGCAGTTTTTCTTATCCAATGGGAACAGCCTATTTGACAAGGAATGATATAAGTTTGATTCACCTTTGAGCACTCTTACAGAGTTTATAGAAGAGGCGTAACTGGTTACAAAATAAAAATTCACTTAAAGTTTATCCACATCCTACAAATCTTATGTTTATATAGGTCAAGTTAAAGTAAGCTCCAAACCTGTGGCCTTCAGTAGCTCCTGTTTCGCACACCTGAAATTACTCTAACTTAATACATTTGTATTCTCTAAGAAATAATGCTGACTGCTGTCACCACAGCATCACTCATCTCTCAGTGGCTGTTAAAATATAAACAAGTGGAAAAAAAGTACACAAGTTGATAGCAGCTGTTCATGTATTCTTGTTTTGCTAATACCTGTGTAGAGATAGACAGTTTCACATGCAGACCACCATATATTTTTGCTTAAAGGTTACATTGGGTAAATTCTTTATCACATTACATCTGGGTGAGATTTTGCATGTGACCAAGATGAAGAAATGATTCAGTCCCGGAAACATCGACTGCTGTGAAAAACCACATCCTTGACTAGTACTTAATCTTTCCACAGTCATTCATCTGCTAATCAGGTGAAATATCAGCTCAGCAGAACAAGGCAAGTTATATACAAATTTCCCCCACATTCACACTGATGCCATACTTAGTAATTCTGGCTCTACCATTCACTTTTGCACTTTTTGCAAATCAAATTCATGTGGAAAAATGTTCTGTTTGTAGAACTCATAGTATTCACTTATAGTGCTCATGTCAGGAATGGCAAGTGAGTAACAGCCCCTGATAATCTGCTTCTGTTTGAACCTAATGCAAAGATAATAAAACATGTCCACTTCTTTTCTAGTTCTAATCAGTTTTTAGACATCTTGTCAAGACTTACTTTGCATGAGATTTGTTTCCTATTATTTGAAAATGTGCTGTACACTTGAATTAGAAAAACCTGCTTGAATGTATTGTCAGTTATTAAAGCACATGTGACTAAGTTTGCATTTGTCAGTATTGTTCTACTGTTTGTACTGAAAGTCTCATTTTAAAATTGCTACTTAACACTGTACTATACCTTGTAATTTTTTAGATTCTTCACTTGTATTCTTTAAATGTTTCCAGATGCCTTTAGTTTTAGCTGCTGTAAAATAGCTACTTTGTGTTATTTGATATAGAATTGTTTTTTAAAAACTCCATTTATTTATACAGAGACATTTATAATATTTTACAAACATTCTTATATTCTGAATAAATATTTCTAATTCCACAGTGTACCTAAACTGTGTTATTTAAAGGGTAAGGCTATCCTTCTGTAGAACTGTTTGTCATACAGACAAATATCAAATCCATGATGTTCACATGAAATCAAGCATCTAATCAAAGCAGGGGGGCTGGAAATAAGACTATTATTAGATCAAAATGGCCAAAGAACCCTCCTTTAGAGCCCATTTCTATTTGGCTTTTTAAAATTTGGCATAAATCAGAAGCTATCTATTGAAGAGTCTTTTCCCCTCTTAAAGATCATTGAAACAGGGAACGTAATCAAGGACTGGAAATGCAAGGAAGTCATATAGGACAACAAGATGGCAAGCAGCATTGCAACATGTCTGTTAGAGAAAGATTAAAATGTTCTCAAGTTTTCACTATGGAAGGAAAGTAACTTTGACATTAAGTATAACACACTGATCACTCTCCTTTTGAAAATTTTAGGTAAAAGTTACTATCATATAGCTAAGGTCTCTAATGGAAAAGAATGTATTTCTTTTCCCCCGAGATCCAAGGTTAAGTATTCCTATTGCAAAACCTGATTCTAGCACAAACTTAAGAATTGCTGGATTTTAAATACCTAATGAATTCACATCTCAAGCCTTAAACTATGATCTTGCTTTAAAGCAACAAACTTGAGGTATTTTCATTTTTGCAGAGACTCTACAATATTTCTTCCTGGCTTTTTTTTTCCCCCAGACGGAGTCTTGCTCTGTTCGCTCAGGCTGGAGTGCAGCGGCGCGATCTCGGCTCACTGCAACCTCCGCCTCCTGGGGTCAAGGGATTCCCCTGCCTCAGCTTCCCAAATAGGTGGGACTACAGACGCGCGCCACCACACCTGGCTAATTTTTGTATTTTTAGTTTCACCATGTTGGTCAGGCTGGTCTCGAACTCCTGACCTCATGATCCACCCACCTCGGCCTCCCAAAGTGCTGGGATTATAGGTATGAGCCACCGCGCCCAGCTTCTTCCTGTTACATAAACATACTTTTATCATGTTCATCTCATACTTGCCATTTGTATTGGTCCAAAGAGACAGCAACCACAATGAGCAGCTGAGAACCTAGATAACAAGTAACGGTAGCAGAAACCAAGCTAAGGTAGTCACAAACTGCCCAAGCAGCCAATTTTATTGACATTACAAACAATCTAACACAATGATGTTTTTACAGAAAGCCAGTATCTGAACAACCTTCCATCATTCAAATTGTATTTTGTAAGATTAAAAGGCTTTTAGTTTCTAACCTATCATTTACATCAAAAAACTTTCAAAAAATTAGAGCATTAACTGTTAAGACATAGGATTCTGTTCATTTTGTCAGTGGAGAGTACAGAGTACAGCTGACATTCTAGTGGGTCTTTGGAATTACAGTAATCCTGAAAACATTTAAACTCCAATTCACAAACATGAATCACTGGAAATCCTTTGATAGTCATACCCAGCAACAGAGGTAAAAGTCAGTCTTTATCCTTTCGTTAACACTGAGGGAAAAAGACAAAGTTGCTGTTCACCTACAACAACATAAATCTAGAAACAAAGTAAAACCTGTTCTAAATGTTTCAGTTCTTATAACAAGGTGAACACTACAGGTGTTCTGGAGTTCCTTTTCTGCTATCAGTAAATGTTTGACAATTTCCAAAAGAACACCAAGAACTCTAATACCATGAACAGAATCACTTGACGTAGGTTTACTTATACAGTCTTTCTCCAAGCATTAAAATGCCCTATAAGGTAAAATAAAACACTGCTATAATCTAGGCAAAAATTAAAGCTTAAATCATTTCACATAAGACAAAAATAATTACTAAAGAAATAAAGTTCACAAATCTACTTGGTTATCACATTTACTCTAAAGTCCGGTTTTTTCATTGACCATAATATACTTAGTGAAACATTTCCTCAGTTTTTGTCTACCAGCAAAAGGTCTCAAAATAATTTAACATGACTCAGCATAAATATCTTCACCTTTTTCTGACTAAAACTTACTCCCAAATTGTTTAAAGACTATGTATCTTCCAGGAACGTCTTTAAAGCATAGCATAAAAAGCCACATCAAATCTTGTTTTGGAAATAGGCACAGTATTAAAAAGTCAAGTCTTATCCCCTTTCCCATCCAAACTAATGTGTATGCCCTATTTTGGTTAGACAAAAGACAATCTTATTAAGAGAACATCACTTAAAAATGCTAATACATGAACTATAATTCCGTTTATTTTATTCTGAATTAGATTGTTTTCAATTTTTATTAAAGCTAACAGATAAAACTGAATTGTACATGGATATAGGATAAGTCAATAATTACCAAGGATGATTTTTTAAAAGTACTATAAGGTATTAAGCTAATAAGCAAACTTCAAAACAATTATTTTTTAAAAATAGACATAAAGCAAAATAGTTTATGGTTTTATTGTCCTTCGCTATTTTTGTTATTGAAGAAAGTTTCTAATATTTGTAAAATGGAAGTCAGGTTAGCTGTCTCCTGTCCTAACTTTTAAGTGAAATATGACCAAAGAACTTTAAGACTCATTTCTTTGGACACTTGCATTTAACATTAAATGATTACTTGTGCAAACATCCTAACACAAACCTAAAAGGAACCAAAGAGACAGCAGTTCCCTAGAACAGTAGTGAAATGCACAAAGAAACTCTTAGCAGTATGTCTTCTGTGCTTTTCTGTCAGTGCGTATCATATGTATAGTGCATAAAGAATACAAGTCTACTGTTATATGTTCCAAAAGCACTAACCCATCTAATTAACCAATCGCTGAAGAATTATCTAAATTTCATTCACAGTTGATAACCTTTACTTTCATTTGCTGCCAGTCTATTCCTACATATCACAAAAGCATATATTTGCTAATCTCTTAAAACTTAAAAAATGACAATGCAGACTTGTGCTCAAAATGAAGCTACAGATTTAGAACCTCAGATTCAATGAACTAAAAGGAGAATACATTAAAATGTTAAATTTGACCTCAGAAATTCCACTATACTAAGGATGTTGCCTAAGACCTCTCAAAGACTGAGGACCAGCAGAACACTGCCCATTTCACTCTAGAACCACACAGAAGTCTGTTGTTCCCAAGCCAATGTGAAAGCTACAAGCATTGAGACTCAAAAGAGCACAGGTGTCCACAGGTGACCCACACATCAAAAGTGAGATCACCTTCTCAGGAAGGAAAGATAAAATCACTACTTGCAAGTCTGTGGCAGGTTTGCTATAGAGATGTAATACAAATTTTAAAAGATGGATTATTCTATAGAAATGATAAGACACCAGGGAGAAAAAAAGAACTCAATAGACTTTTTCCTGGCCAGTCACACCAAGAAAAAAAGGATTAAGAAACAACAGGTCTTCAAATGGCACTTAACGAACAGTGGCCAATAACCCAAAAACCACCCAACCACCTACAGGAAACCTTCCCCCAAAAAGCAGAAAACACATATTCAGGGCTGTAGTCTTCTACTGGACTAAAAGACTGAAGTCTACTAAACATTAGGGTCCATGTGGGACAAGGTTACAAACACAGGCAATTGATTTCTGCATTCACTCTTCAGAGTACCTTTGACCAATGCTACCCAACTAATGTAAGCACCCTGTGAAAGCTCATTCCTTTTAGGTTGTGCCTTCAAGCTGCTAACAAACTAGACCATACTCCTCTGCTAACCACAGAAGATCCAAGATAAATGGAATGTTTTTATTGGTGATTTCATTACTCTGATAACCCAGATTAAAGATTTCATTATGAACAATTCTCAAGATAAGACCCCCATACTTTATCATAGCTTTTCTTTACACTTGTTTGTACTCAGCTGGTGGAAGTCAACCCTTTAAGTCCACTCCCATGCATGAGAGTAACTTTCACTCTTTTCCCTCTTTACAGACTATTTCCATAGTAAATGCTGTTTGTCACAAGGAAGTTAGATGGAAAAGAATGAATCACCATTTAGGACAAATGTATAAGCACTGTGATGTGACCAACACCACAGCAGATTATGGCTGTGTTCTGAGTTGTCTTCCTGTAAGAAAGCAGTGCACTCGAGTTTGACTGGAGTTCTATAGTATCAGTACAGGAAGGACCAGACTCCTCACCACTCCTCACCACCAGTCTTTAAAGTGAGAAAAATTACTTTAAATTCACTGGATTGCTTGGCAATCATACTTCGAAAAAATTAACTTTATCCAGGGCTAGAAAACACTCGACAATGGCGATACATGCGCATATACAGATATTCATATATATACCGATAGACAGATATTCATATATATATGAATGACTACACTTAGGCCATGCAATGGTCACATTTCTAGCCTGGAACATAATATAGCACTCAAATATTGATAAATACTCTAAAGTTTCTTTCTTATACTCTTTGCCCAGCAACTATAGCTATTCTTCTCCCTTCAGGACACTTTGATTCTATAACAATAATCTATCATATTTTTTGAAACTGCAATCCAGAATCCTACTTTGAAAGCATGGGGCAAAACCTGTATTGCCCATTTGCAATCTGCCATCTTTCTGACACAGGAGTACAGACTTCAAGAGTAACTCAATTCTAGGAAGCAAAAAGATGCTGAGAAAGCCCATCATCATCTCATATTTAGAATTTTTGGCAACTAGACAAATGCACTTTAAAGTCTTAGGACATAATACAAAATGAGAAACTCTACCTAGACTTTACCAAGCTGTCAAGAATACCGTTTGACAAAATTGTTTTTACTAACACTTGTTTACCTAGAGAAGGTATGTAAAGGATACCTTCAAACAAAAAAAATAGTCTTGCTTATTAATCTAAAGTTATAACAACACATGAACCCCATCCCCCCAGGCTAGAAAATAATCCAAGTCAAAATTACTAGGAAGAAAAGTTAATGAATCTGACTTTATTACTATGATTAACATAGAAAGTACTGCCTCAGAAAATATAGAAACACAAAAGATGTCAATCAAAACAGTCTCAGGAGGCAGGGAGGTCCACTGGTACAAAAATACAGATAAAAAGCCAAGAGAGACCAGCTCGACCAACATGGAAAAACCCCATCTCTACTAAAAATACAGAAATAGCCAGGCGCAGTGGCGCATGCCTGTAATCCCAGCTACTTGGGAGGCTGAGGCAGGAGAATCGCTTGAACCCGGGAGGCAGAGGTTGCAGTGAGCCGAGATTGCACCATTGCACTCCAGCCTGGGCAACAAGAGTGAAACTCCGTCTAAAAAAAAAAAAAAGCCAAGAGAGGGTACTGTGGTAAGAAAAGTAACTTGGCAAAATGTCTAATTTTTATAATTAACTTTGCTTTCCTTACCGTTTAACTGTTGGAGATGAAAAGAGAAAGGATGAGAAATAGGTCCGTGAGAGAATAGGTAGTGTTTTTAACGCACACATGCACTCAGACCTTAACTTCTCTATAGGACACAATATGGTGAATTTTATAGAAGAATCTAATTCCTATAGAAGAAGGCTGTTATTTACTCAGATTTGAATTCCTTTATTTGACATTACATACAAATTACTAAAGCCTTCAAAAGGAAAAGTACCAACTCAATCTTACAGCATAAAATTACTTTCATTATATGTCTTCATTAGCTATACTTACTAACTGATATTTAATAGAAAAATAAGGATATTCAAAGCTCAGAACAGCAAGTAGTGACCAAAATTCCTTTGACAGCATTGGGAGACTTTCCTTTACATATGAATACAAAAATCCAACTTAATTTTCCAACATCTTTAATCAAATTTCACCCACACTATATGAGTTCTATTAGGCCTCTCCAAATGCTCATGTCTCAGGAGGGTATCACTATTTGAAATTCTAAACCATTCATTTGCTACTTCTTAACACAAATTTTTGAAAAGCATGTAAACCACACCCTTATCTTTTGGATTACAATGGTTAGGTACAAAAACAATTCATTTAGCATCTTATAAATCATTAAAGTTATACATAAAAGCACCCACAAATTGTTTTAAAATAAAAGATTCACAGTGCACTGCACCTTGGAACATATAAGGTTGGAACATAACATTTAAAAAGTGAATTCCAAGACCGGTATCTCTCTCAAAGACAAAACATTAACGAAGCAAACCAACTACTCTTCTCATCTAGCTTCTTAAAATGCAGCACTCAGTAGAAGTAAATTATTGCATATTCAGCATACTCCTTTATCACTTGATTTCCTCAAACCATACTAAAACTTCTCAAAGGAGAAATCCAGTTCACTAAGCTTGGCCTTTCTCAAGGTAACCTGAACACTGAGAAACTATTACCCAGATTTGAGGGAATAAGTATAGTAGATGTACCTAAACCAGGTACATCCAACTTAAATATTTTCTGCATAGTTAAGTCACATTACACACATAAACTTTAAGTCACATCTTTTAACATTTTTTTAACCTCAAACTTTGAGGAGAGCTAAAAGCTTGAAGTTACCATAATCACATCCCAACAATACCCTTATATTTTGTTCCACAGTGCATTAAATAAAGCAGCGCAACAGCAATAACATTTAACCATAGTTAAACTACTGTAATCACAAAGATAATTTGTTGGTTCTTGAAAAGGCTCAACACCATTAGAGGCCATACTTCCGGTAACTAATCTCTTTTGCTTCAGTATTGAGAGCTGACAAATCCAACTCCACAGGCACCAGGAAGACTGGCCAAAGTATGCACTTGAAAAGAAAAAAAAAACACACATACCAAAAAAAAACACAGTAAAAGTTAAATGGTTTCCAGAAGACAGTAAATGAGTGAAAATTATTCATCTGCCAGGCAAACTACATTTTCACTCCTTTAACAACAGAAGTCTGGAATGCTGGGACCAACTATAAATATGGCTCAAAGAGACCCAAGCAAAGCAGCCGTATTTCTGAAAAGGACAGTAAAAGCTTCCAAACACAATCATACAACGCATTAAAAAGCAAAGGTCACAGGATTCAAACATTTGTCACATTAAAAGATGCAGGATTCTGAATATCATTAATTCCATACACACTGCTTTAATTGTGAATTATCCTGCTTAGCACCAAAAGGGTGACACCTTCATTAATAAATAGAATTTCTCCTTTAAAATCAAGCCATTTAAAAGCTAAAGCAAAGTACTACCAAGTGAATTCCTTAAATAGCCCTTCTTTTAAAAGTCCCACGAGGTTCAGTGGAACCCGATTAAATAGGCTACCTACAAAGAATAAAGATTTCTACAATAACATTTATAAGCAGAGAAGTATTTTGTGGATACCACTGTAAAAAAGGATTTTTAAAACCCACATAATAGATACACACACACACACACACACACACACATACTCGAACACCCCCCATTCCCAAAAAATTCCTTCAATGAGGTCAGACGCAGCCAAAACACTAAAGCCCCCTTAACACCCTGGTGATTGTCCTCAATTATAGCTGAAATCCTCCTTAAAATGGGCACTGCCATCCTTATGTGAATTTAAAAATTCTGAAGCAAAATACATTCCTAGGAGTGAGTTACGTATGTTACTAGTGTGTAACACATATACATAACGTGTAACCTAGTGAAATGCTTTATTTGGACTTGGGTAAACTGCATACCCCTTCCCTTCTTCTCACTCCATCATCCAGGGGCTTAGCAGGCCAATAAAAGCATGTCAGTCACTGCTACTATTGCAAATTGGAACCTAATAAAACAAATATAACAGTATTGATCCAAAGATCAATACTGGAGATGCAATGTAAAACCCAGTAATGTCAGTTTTTCATACATATTTATACAACTGGAATATAGAAGAAATTTCCACAAGAATAAAAGTCTACAAGACTAAAGGGTTGGAGGCAGGATGGTAAAGACATGACCCAAAGTCGGTGCTGGGTCCCAGCCTCCATGCTCTCTGCTACATTTCCTCCAGCAGTCTCACAGGTTTACTGACTGCATGTAACCACAGCTCAAAATCACAGCATCAACTCCCATCCACTCAAGCCCCTCCAGGCTACAGACTTTGTCCTTATGAAGTGCTAAGAGTTCATTATGGACATGCACATTATATTCCAGAAGCTGCCCTCAATAAATCCTTTCACTGAAACTCCAGAGGAAGATTAGAAAACCTCAGTGGTTATAAGCAGAGAGAAGTACAAAATGTCACCAAAGTAGATCACCTGTAATCCCGACAAATGCGACATTTCAGCTCTTGTGTTCATTTAATAATTAGGCATTAAGTTTCTTTGAAAAACTCCAATATACTATTATTGCAATCACTATAACAGGTAGATGGAGCATTCCCATTAACTTGGCTACTTGATAGTAACTCAATACATTATTTTCTCAACCAGAATACAAAATAAAACCCACAGTCACACAGAATAAATGCCCTCAAAGAAAGCAACTTAACCTTGTACTAAACACTGAAAAGGTAAATCTGTATAAAAGGTTATAACTGCATTTACAGTGCAAACTCGTGTTTCTTTCTACTCTCTCTTATAAACAGAAAATGTCTTCAGAAACATTGCCTCCCTGCATTTCTTTAAAACACCTGAGAAAGGTAAGGCTTGAGGAGACACCCACTCAAATCCAACAGGTCTCTGATCCTGGGATATTTACAATATATTTGCTGCTATCAAAGGTCCAAGATTTTCATTATAGCATTATGGTCAAACTTGAAACTCAAAAAGGCTCTGGATGAAAAGGGGAACTTGCAATGTCCATTACACGCCACGGGCTGTCCCTCGGCATGCTCTAGCAACTGGTCTTCATTGGAGCTAGGTAAGTCATATACAGCATCTGTTTAAAAAAAACAAAATAAATAAGCTCAATAACCTTAGTAAGAAATCAAATACTGCCCTTTGCCTTTTGTTACAAAAGAATTAGTTTTGAGTATATGTTTATCTTCCCAGACTCTAACCCTAAATAGAACCACCAAAGTATGTATTTTCCTTTCCCTAAACTGGTAGTCAACTGCATTTTCAATCTATTATTATTTCCACATATTCAAAATCTTAATCTGTCATTAAGACCCTTGACATTCCTTTGCTTTCAAAATGAGCATAACTTTACCTCCTACATGTGCTTCGCCTCCTATATGTGCATTTTGTTACAGAAAAATAAAGCTGGGGTTTACCAAGATTTCCAGGAACTTATCACCATAAAGAAAAATCCAGCCAGGCATGGTGGCTCATGCCTGTAATCCCAGCACTTTGGGAGATCAACGAGGGCAGATCACAAGGTCAGGAGTTCAAGACCAGCCCGGACAAGATGGTGAAACCCCGTCCGTACTAAAAATGCAAAAATTAGCCAGGCATGGTGGCACATGCCTGTAATCCCAGCTACTCAGGAGGCTGAGGCAGGAGAATGGCTTGAACCTGGGAGGTGGAGGTTGAAGTGAGCCGAGATTGTGCCATTACACTCCAGCCTGGGTGACATAGCAACTCCATCTCAAAAAGCAAAAGAAAAAAATAAGAAAAAAAAAGAAAAATCCAAATTTTTGAAATCATAGTACAACAAAACTCCAATTTATCTGGGCTTTTTTTCCCCACCTTTTAAACAGACCAGGCACTTAACCAGAAAGTAGGTTTGGAATGGACATCAAGAAACTGTGGCAGAAAGAAAGTCTGAAATGAGGATGAGGCCTCCCAGGACATGAATCCTTTCATACTTCTCAACACAACTCAAAATTTTATATATCCATATAATGCCCAACTAAGATCAACATACCAAGTTGCGGTGTGCTGCACCCTTTTTTTTTTTTTTTTTTTTTTTTTTTGAGACAGAGTCTCATTCTGTTGCCCAGGCTGGAGTACAGTGATAATCACAGCTCACTCAGCCTCAACTTCCTGGGCTCAAGTGATCTTTTGCCTCAGCCTCTTAAGTAGCTGGGACTACAGGTATGTGCCACCACACCTGGCTCATTTTTAATTTTTGTAGAGACAAAAGTCTTGCTATGTTGCCCAGGCTGGCATGGTGTACCCCTTTTAATGTCCCTGAATATACGGCTTTTAAAAGATTCTGTAAAATAACTGATTTCTGAATATATGTTAATTAGATTTCACTATATGCCTAACATGTCCCCACCACCCAAGGTGGCCAGAAAAAAATCCTATTAAGAAGACTTATACTCCCATAACTTCTCTATACTATGAGGAGAAATAATAGACTCTTCAATAAATGATGCTGGGAAAACTGGATATCCACATGCAAAAGAACTGGATCCTTATCATATACCACACATAAAAATGAACTTGAAATGGATAAAAGACTTAAATGCAAGACCCGAAACTGTAGCATTCCTAGAAGAAAACAGGGAAAAAACCCTCTGATGCCGATCTTCACCATGATTTTTTTTGTATATGACCCCAAAAGCATAGGTAACAAAAACAAAAATAAAAAAGTGGGACTGTATCAAACTAAATTGTAATGATAATTCCTTTCTTCATAGTTAACAGTAACTTTCCATAATATAGTTAAGGCATGTCTTTTAAAATAGCATTATCTTGCTTAAATCACAGACAGTATTACAGAAAAAGAATACAATAATGCTTTTCATTTCTTAAGACTTTTCTATATGAAAGCCTTAAATTTAGGTGGTGAATAAATGAGTATCTACTGCACAGGAAATTTCATACAATTCAAAAATAGCACCTAAGAAAAAAATCTACAGCACTTCCAAGTAGCATCTACTAAATCAGTATTTAACAAAGAGCTTTCTACATTCACTAGGATTACTTTCCAAATCAGACAACACACCTACTTTTCATAACCAAGGAAGGAGAAATTCCAAGTATCTTTAATAAAACCTATACTTAGTATCACCTTAAAAAGTTGAACATTGCCTCCAAAAGAGGGAAAAATGTTCCTTTTAATTGGAAAAAAGGCATACAAATTTACTAATGTGTATACGGGAAGAACCACAGTGATTACCCCCCAAAAATGTTCCCCTTCTAAAGTCAGTGCACCCCTTACATAGATCTGAGAATGAGGTTTCCTAGCCTTTACAATACTGGATTCTTTCTACTCTCCCCAAATCCTTACACAATTATTTACGTATTTAAAATATTCATGCATAGGACTAAGGCTTAACATTCATAAAAGAAACAGCACAGTCTGAAGGGAAGTAATTTCATCTAAATGAATTTGTTTCAGCCAGTTTCTTAGAGAACTCTACATATATGAACTCTTTCTACAGAACATATGCAACTCTTCCTGCCTAACTATCACAGGTCGCATACTCCCACTAAAATAAAAGTTAGGTAAACCAAACCAATTCCCACAAGGCAAAGATTATAAAAAGATAGGAAATGACTTGCCTGTTTCAAAATTATCCTGAAGCTTCCGTGGATGAAGTTTCTTTTCGCACTTCTGTTTAAAAAAAAAAAAAAAACACACACACACACAACACAGTCACCAGTTAACTTCACTTACTAAAAATCAAAGATGTATTATCAAATTTCTCAGGGAGAAAACTGAACCAGGAATATAATCATCCCATTCTCTCACCAGTATTTTTGTATTTACTTTTCACACCTACAATTTTTTTTAGTTCTTGATTACATACATATACATTATAAAGACATCAAAAAAACAGACAAGTATTGGCTAGGTGTGGTGGCTCATGCCTGTAATCCCAGCACTTTGAGAGGCTGAAGCAAAAGGATCACTTGAGGCCAGGAGTTTGAGACCAGCAAGCTCACCTCCCAACATACTTTATTTCTAAAACATAAAAATCAGCCAGAGCTAACTAATTTAGCTGAGGTGGCCAGGCACAGTGGCTCACACCTGTAATCCCAGCACTCTGGGAAGTCAAAGCATGAGGACCGCTTGAGCCCAGGAGTTCAAGACCAGTCTGGGCAACATGGTGAGACCTATTTCTACCAAAAAATAAAAATAAATAAATATATATATACACACACACACACACACACACATATACACACACACACAAGAAGTAGTAGGGTGTGGTGCCACACACCTATAGTCCCAGCTGCTCTGGAGGCTGAGGTGGGAGGACTGCTTGAACCAAGGAAGTAGAGGTTGCAATGAGCCAAGATCGCACCACTGCATTTCAGCCTGGGTGACAGAGCAAAACCCTGTCTCAAAAAGACAAAAGAGCTGAGGCAGGAAAATGGCTTGAGCCCTGAAGTTCAAGGCTAGAGTAAGCAATGTACATGCCACTGTACTCTAGACGACAGAGCAAGGCCCTGTCTCAAAAAATATAAAAAAACAAAAAGATTACTCATTACATTTCTCAACCCAGAGCTAATTAGTATTATATCTTTCTAGCTTTTTCCTATGAAGATGTGTGTTAACATCTTTTCATAAAATTGCAAACTTTAAATGGAATTATATGATACATACTAGAACGATAATTTTAAAATATATTGTGAACAAGTTCCTTTTTCAATAAATGTACATCGTCATTTTTAGCAACTTCATGGTAATCTACTGCACAGATCTACAATACTGTATTTAACATCATTTTCTTGGATATTTAGGTTGTTTTCCAGGTTTTCATCATAAAGGGGGTAAACATTCTTTAGATTCCTCTTCTAGGGAAAAGGTGAACACTTTTTTAGGGTTTTGATATAGCAAAACTCCTCTCTAGAAGGTTGTACCAATTAGTAATTTTTATGTGTTACCAATGCATTCAATACACAACTGGGCTATTTCTTTTCATCTTTGCCAATCTGATGGGAGAAATGTATCCCATTTCAATTTACATTCTTTGACCACACATACAGTTTAATACTTTTATATGTTTATCAGTCCCTTTTATTTCTTCTCTTAAAAAACTGCTTATAACTTGCTCTCCATCATTAACTTTCTTCTTAAACAACTTCTAAAAATCTATTCAAGTTCTTCTAGACAAATTTAAGAGTAATTCGTGAAGTTCTCCCAAAAAATCTACAAGGAATTTTACTGGTATCATATTAAACTTATACATTAATTTGAGGACAATTAACACTTGTACAATATTATCAATAAGTTATTGTCAGCCAGGAGCGGTGGCTCACACCTGTAATCCCAGCACTTTGGGAGGCCAAGGCAGGTGGATCACGAGGTCAGGAGATCGAGACTATCCTGGCCAACATGGTCAAACCCTGTCTCATACTAAAATACAAAAAAACTAGCCGGGATGGTGGTGCATGCCCGTAGTCCTAGCTACTCAGGAGGCTGAGACAAGGGAATCACCTGAACCCGGTGAGGTAGAGGTTGCAGTGAGCCGAGATCGTGCCACTGTACTCCAGCTTGGCGACGGAGTGAGAGTCCATCTCAGAAAAAAAAAAAAGTATCTGTCTAGTTTTTGTTAAAAACAGCTGTTGAATTATATTAAGATTGTCTTCTCTGTTTTTGTCACCTTGTCACCACTTTTATCAGACAGAAGAGAAATAATAATAAAGGTAAAGTAGTGAAATGAATCATTAGAACCCAAATTAAGTAAACACCCAGGGAATTCAGGTAAAATATTTTTGCTAAAAATTTGAAATTGCTATTATTACTCACCAATAAATGAAAAACAGGTGAAGCTACAATAAGAAAACCCAATATACAAACATCAGGACGTACAGAAAAGATAACGCAGGAGACTGTTAGTTATGAATTAACTTTTGGAGGACTGACTAAACAAAAGAATGAAAGAAAATGCTTTAAATTATTCAGTTATTTGTCATTAGGCCTAATGACAATAGCACTGGCTGTGAGTGCTGTGTGTTTGTTTTCTTAATTTTCTAAACTCTATCAACCTCGAGAAAAAAATACATGAATTCCCCCAAACTTTTACCTTCATTGAAATAATACACAGTATTTAGAAAAACACGGAGCAACAGCCAAATAATTGCTCTTGAGAACAGGTTTGAGTACACAACGATATTATAATAAATGTAAACAGCCACATAAAAAATTAGATGTACAGTTGAATCAACATGATAAATTTGTAATTAAGAGCAGCCAGAGAATTTTAGTGTGAATAGTACACAATTCAGCTACATAAAAATCCTACTAGTATATCAATTAAAATAAGAACAAAGCAATGCCCTTGTTTCACTCTTCAGAAGATGAACTACCTACTTAGTGTGAGAGCTGTAACTCTTACCATCAAAGAATTCTGCTGCTTTGCTGGCTGAAGCCCATTTGTTCTTTTCTTTTGATTAGGTGAATCTTGATACTGTTTTCTGCCATTTCCCCTCACACTTTGATTCTGTTTTTCCAATAAGAAATAAAATATGAATCTATAGTATAATGTAATAGCACAAAAAAAGCACCCCATGAATATGTTTAGCTGGTTGAATCAAATTTTTAGCAAAGCTTCTCCTACCCAAATTTTCATGAATTCTATCAATGTATTTTCTTATATTAGTCAGTGCTTCCCAACCAAAGCAAGAGTTCTCTAAAGGTATGAAATAGCAAATATACTTGCCCCTAGAAATCTTTCCACACCTCGGCTGGGCACAGTGGCTCATGCCTGTAATCCCAGCACCTTGGGAGGCTGAGGCGCATGGATCACGAGGTCAGGAGATGAGACCATCCCGGCTAACACAGCACAACCCCATCTCTACTAAAAATACAAAAAATTATCCGGGCGTGATGGCGCACGCCTATAGTCCCAGCTACTCAGGAGGCTGAGGCAGGAGAATCGCCTGAACCCAGGAGGCGGAGGTTGCAGTGAGTTGAGGTTGTGCGACTGCACTACAGCCTGGGTGACAGAGGGAGACTCCGTCTCTTTAAAAAAAAAAAAAAAAAAAGAATAAAGAAAAAAACAGACAGGTATCTTTCCACACCTCTTGCCTTATCCCATGTCTGCTTATAGATCTTGCTTCTAATGCATAAATGGAACTTCTCTGTAAAGGAATGCCGAGGGACATTGGCTACAGTTCTTAAAGCAGAAAATGGGTAGCTGTAGTAATCGTTACCCTAGAAATCTGCTATAAATTATTAATAAGCACTATTAATTTTTATGAAATGTTTACTATATTTTTACAAAATAACAAAGATTACTATTTTTTAAATAGAGTCTCACTGTGTTGCCCAGGCTGGAGCGCAGTACTTGGCTCACTGCAACCTCGTCTCCCAGGTTCAAGCGATTCTCCTGCCTCAGCCTTGCGAGTAGCTGGGATAACAAGCACATGCCACCACACCTGGCTAATTTTTGTATTCTTAATAGAGACGGTGAAGGTTTTCACCACGTTGGCCAGGCTGGTCTCAAACTCCTGACCTCAAGTGATCTACCCACGTTGGCCTCCCAAAGTGCTAGAATTACAGGCGTGAGCCACTGTGCCTGGCTAAGATTGATGTTTTTAAAATGTGGGCATTATTCCTAAACTTAGACATGCAATAGTTTAAATATTGCTATTAAATTGCTTTAAGATAATTTTCCTACCAAAAAATTCTTAAGTTTAAATTAAAACGAACATTTTAAACATTAATTTGTCATTTGAGATATTGAAATGATAGCAATTTGAGGACTGGCTAAATAGTATAAACAGGAAGAACTTCTAAAATATACAACTATAAAATAAGAATGTTTATTTACATTCCAACCTATAGAAAAAAATAACCAGCTGCTAAAATAGCTGGAAAATAATAACCTAAGTAAGTGATGTGAAGAAAATATGGCTTTGAATGACTCATGTTACTGTACACTTTCAATTTAGTTTCATTCCACTTTTCCCAGCATGTGTTTTAATTGTGATACAATATACATACAATTTACCACATCAACCACTTGTGATTGTATAATTCAGTGGCATTAAGTATAGTCAGCACTACCCACTTCCCCAACTTCTATCATCCCAAACAAAAACCTTGCAACCAATAAACAGTAACTCCCTATTCTCCTCTCCCTCTAGCCTTGGTAATCTCTAATTGACTTTGTGTCTCTATGAATTTGCCTATTGAGGAATAGAATAACATTAATACAATATTTATCCTTTTGTGTCTGGCTTATTTCACTTAGCATAATGTCCTCGAGGTTCACCCATATTGTAGCATGCTTCAGAATTTTTTTTTTTTTTTTTTTGGAGACCGGGTCTCACTCCCGTTGCCCAGGCTGGAATGCAGTGGCGCCACTACAGCCTTGACTTCCCAGGCTCACTTGATTCTCCCACCTCAGCCTCCTGAGCAGCTGGAACTACATGCGTACACTACCATGCCTGACTAATTTTTTCTATTTTTAGTAGTAGAGACATGCTGCCCAGGTGGGTCTCCAACTACTGGGCTCAAGTACCAAAGTGTTGGGATTATAGGCATCAGCCACCATGCCTGGGCAGAACTTCATTTCTTAATTTCTTTAAGGCTGAATGATATTCCATTATGGGTATACACCACATTCTTTATCCATTCATCTGTTGACAGGCATATGAGTTGTTTCCACCTTTTGGCTATTGTGAATAATGCTGATACGAACATTGGTATACAAGTTAGCTGTTTAAGTTCCTGCTTTCAATTCTTTTGGGTATTACCTAGGAATGGGATTGCTGAGTCATATGGTAACTCTATGTTTAACTGAGAAATTGCCAAACTGTTTTCCACAGCAGCTGCACCATTTTACACTCCCATCAGTAATGCACAAGGTCTCTAATTTCTCCACATCCTCAGCAATACTTGCTTTCTGTTTTGTTATTTTTGTTTTTTATTATAGCCATCCTAATGGGTAAGAAGTGGTATCTCACTGTGGAGATACCACTGATTATTAATAATGTTCCCTAATGATTAATAATGTTGAGCATCTTTTGTGTACTTATTGGCCATTTGCATATCTTCTTTGCAGAACTGTCTATTCAAGTCTTCTGTCCAGTTTTAAATTAGGTTGTTTTGATGTTGCTGAGTTCCAAGAATTCTTTACATATTCTGGATATTAACCTCTTATCATATACAATTTGCAAATATTTTCTCCTATTTTGTGGGCTATCTTTTCACTATTTTGAAAATGTCTTCTGAAGCATAAAAGTTTAATTTTGACAAGCCCAGTATATATATATATATATATACACACACACACACACACACACACACACAATTTTTTGTTTTGTTTTGTTTCTTTGAGACAGAGTTTCGCTCTTATTGCCCAGGCTGGAGTGCAATGGCACAATCTTGGCTCACTGCAGCCTCTGCTTCCCGGATTCAAACAATTCTCCTGGCTCGGGCTCCGAAGTAACTGGGATTACAAGAGTCTGCCACTACGCCCGGCTAATTTTTTGTATTTTTAGTAAAGACAGGGTTTCACCATGTTGGTCAGGCTGGTCTCGAACTCCTGACCTCAGGTGATCCACCACCTCGGCCTCCCAAAGTGCTGAGATTACAGCCATGAGCCACCATGCCCAACCAAGCCCAGTATATTTTTAAAGTTAAAAAAAAAAAAGAAAGTAACATTGAAACCTGAAATTAAAAAGACAGATAATATCAAGTATTAGTAAAGATGTGGAACAATTAGAACTCTCATGTATTTTGCTGAGGATATAAATAACTTGAGGAAATTAGCAAATAGATACTAAATAACACAGGCATATGCAGTGATCCAACAATTCTACTTTTCTTTCCTTTTAGTTACACAGAACTGTGTATATTCATCAAAAGACAGGTATAGGAATGTTCACAGTAGCACTGTTAAAGCCCCAAACTGGAAACAAGCAAAATGTGCATTAACAGTGTTATGAATAAATAAATTGTGGTGCTTAGAACATGTGGAAAAAGGAAAACCAGTATTAATAGCAGTGTAATTATACACTCAAATACAACAGTGAAAATCAAAGTTTACAATATGCTGTTACTTTTTCTTCCTGAACAAAAGCCAATAGATCCCACTTATGTTAATTTGGAAAATATTTTCCTTATGACTTATTTTTAAATGAACCTTTCATTGGCAGCATATACACAAAAGTTAGATGTTAATTCTTATTATTCACTGTACTGGATTTACACCAGAACTGTAAACGTTAAGAAGCCTCAGTCCTACTTCAAATCACAAGTAAGGAACATACAAGGCTTTGATCAGTAACTCAGAGCTCTCTGTAACTATTAAGATGTAATTCCTCAATTGAGAATGATTTCAAAGCCAAAGATCTAAATTTCTGAAAAGACTGTACTTGTGTATCACTCACCTTTCCTTTTAAAAGGTCAGACATTTCAGAATGATTATTATATGGCTTTTGCTGCAGTGATTGCCTGTGCTTTACCCACTGGTCACCAGGAGAACCGTCAGGAAATAACTGCTGACTGTGGCGGAATTTGGTTCGACTATACCAAGATTTAAAAAATAATCAAATCAGAAAATGTTCACTTATAGTTCTTTTAACACCTTAATAGTTAAATTTATAGACTACATGTTTTATTTTCTTATTTACTGTCTATCTCCCCCACTGGAATATAAGTTCTATGAGGGCAGAGATTTTAATCTGTACTGCTTTATCCCCATTACCCAGATAAGTGCCTGGTATTCAATAAGTATTTCTTGAATGAATTAATAAGCTATTACTATTTTTCATCCTAGACTTTAAAAAATTATCCAGGCCATCTCCTCCCTATAAGTGATTATAGTGTACATTAAAAAATATGGAGAATATAAATCTAAATTTAGATGAAACAAATGAACATATTTTCCTTTTTTTGAGACTGGGTTTCCCTCTGTCATCCAGGCTGGAGTGCAGGGCAGGATCAGAGCTCACCGTGGCCTCAACCGCTCAGGCTCAAGCCATTCTTTCACCTCAGTCTCCAAAGTCGCTGAGACTACAGGCACATGCCACCTTGCCCTGCTAATTTTTTGAAACTGTACAAGTCAGTTACAGACCACATCCTAGCTGGAAGAGGATCTGAGAAAGTAAGCTACCCTCTAAAATATAAAATTAAAGGGCACAAGATAATGAATAAGCAAATTAAGACCCAGTTTCGAATTCTTCTGCAAAAGAATCTAATTTTAAAATGTTGTACTCATGCACGCTGAGCGTGGTAGCTCACACCTATACTCCCAGCACTTTGGAAGGCCGAGGAGGGTAGCTCACTCAAGGTCAGGAGTTCGAGACCAACTTTTGACTAATATTACAATAACCATAGATTCTGAAAGACATCAGGCCATTTAGTCCAAGCTCCTGTCCTCAGAATATTCATCTAAAATGGAATGCTACCTATTTAAGAAATACTTACTATAGAGGTGGTTTACTCCTATTTCTGAAGCTCTGTCATAAAAGCAAATCCAAATTACAGAAAATGTAAAAATCAACTCTTTCTGAATCTAACATAGGCAACTTTCTAACAAGGTGATTATGCTTTATATATATATATATATATATGCTTAAAAACACAGGCTTATTTAACAAAGTTACTTCCCCAGCCTACTCTGTAACTGACTTGGATGCAATTAAGTTGTAAGCCAGAGGCCAGGCAGGGTGGCTCACGCCTGTAATCTCAAAACTTTGGGAAGCTGAGGCAGGAGGATCACTGGAGCCCAAGAGTTTAACAGCAACCTGGGCAACACAGGGAGAGTCCCATCCTTACAAAAAATTTTAAAAAATTAGCCAGGCTTAGTGGCATCTGCCTGTGTTCCCAGCGACTCAGGGGACTAAGTGGGACAATTACTTGAGTCTGGGAGGTCAAGGCTGCAGTGAGCTGTGATGATGCCACTGTACTCCAGCCTGGGCAATGAAGACAAAAAGTTCCAAGCAAGAAAATGTTCTTCATGGTTCATGTCCAAGTAGTAGTCACTTTTGATAATACACAGTCTCTGATACAAATTTTTATTTTTTATTTTTTATTTTTTGAGACAAGAGTCTCGCTCTGTCACCCAGGCTGGAGTACAGTGCCACTATCTTGGCTCACTGTAACCTCCACCTCCCGGGTTCAAGAGATTCTCCTGCCTCAGCCACCTGAGTAGCTGGGACTACAGGTGCCTGCCACCACACCGGGCTATTTTTTGTATTTTTAGTACAGATGGGGTTTCACCATGCTGGCCAGGCTGTTCTCAAACTCCTGACCTCAGGTGATCCACCTGCCTCGGCCTCCCAAAGTGCTGGGATTACACGCGTGAGCCACTGCGCCCGGCTGGGAAATATTTTTTAAAAGCCCAAGTCTTCACTGTTCTATCTCCAATTTAACAAGCTGTATTAGAATCCTTCCTCTCCCGTACAAGAAAACAAAACTTAATATATCCTCCATCCAAATGTCTTTAGAAACTCAATTATCTTAAAAGTAGGATAAGAGAACAGAGAAATAACACTAAGAACACACAAGACTTTTTTTTCCTAGTGTTCTATCTAAAAAGTTGGTATCCTCTTGAGTATACTATTTTAAAAGGTGCCTGAAGCTCCTTTCCAACTCCAATTAACCTTTTTCATCTCATCAGAAACCCTTTAAAAAAATCTTCTATTATCTGTGAGACCAGTAACAAAGAGTATCTATAAAAAGAAATCTTACACCCTCTACAAATTTTAGAAGCAAAATACTATTATTCTACTTTTAAAAACTATCAGAAAATCAGGATTCCATGAATATATTTCTTTACCTCAATTTCTCCACAGTGGGTTTAGCTGGCGTGCTACCAGTTGAGGAAAATCCATTGTCACTGTCTGAGGAATCACCAAATCTTCGAGAAAGCCAGTCCCTTAATGGTCTGCAGAAACATTAAGAATTCACTTTCAAAATATGGCTACAGACAGAAGATGACTATCACAACCATGTAAGTTTCATTTCAAGAAATATGAACACACCTGATAAAGGGAATGGCCATAAAAAATTTGTTAGGTGCCAAACCAAGTTTGGATTTGGGGGTCATATCATTTCTATGACAAGGCAATTTCTCAATAGAGAACCACTCAATGTTCTGAAACACAGAAGAAAATAATTCATTTAGTTAATTTTTATCAAGGAGTTTATAAAAGGAACGCCCTACTTATTCATTTGGGATACTGTCCAGTAACCTGAAAATATGCTTGTTACATACCCGAATTTCTCTTCTAGTTTTTGGGTTAAATTTTGTGTCTTTTGGAATTCCTGGAATGATGTACAAACGAGCAAGCTGGTCATTGATTCGAAGTTCAATGTAATCATCCTTACAAATATAGTCTTTGATATCAAAACCAGTTTCTTCAAAGACCTGGAAACAAAAAATTTGGATGAAATTTTCATTTTAGTTGTTAGGCCTCTAGTTCATTAAAATTTATTCTAAAGACAAAACTCAGAAAAAGGGGACATTACTTGTATTCACTACTTCTAGAAATGACAGGCTGGTACAGAAGTGCATATGAGACGTAAAAAAAGTTCTTATGCCCTATTGTTCTAATACTGTATCCACAGGTGCTATAGCAGGTATATAGAGAATCAGTCCTCTGTAGACCTGATAGCTGACATTCAAACACACCAAAACTATACACCTTTCGCAGAATAAAATCCTGAAGGCTTGTGATAGAGGTTTCAAGATTTCCCACTTCCCAATTCTTAACATTTACATACAGAAGGTAAGGTAATTAAATCATCAATCATGTGGAACTGATCCATGCAAGCTGTCTGAGCATTCCCATCAGAGGAAAAGTTCAGATGCTTTGGTTTTCCTCTTCTTCGAAACTAAGGTCTAATCTACTGCTTGAGACAGAGCTTAATAATGTTTTCGATTAATAAATCAATCTTGTTGGCTTAGATTTACAATTTTAACAATTAAGGCTGGATGACTTAAAAGTTTACCTATCAATATGTACAACTGTCTTCAAAGACACCATTAAGAGAGTCAAAAGATAAACCAGAAGAGACAGTACATTCATATCAAGAATATATTAAAAACTCGGTGGGGGGGTGTGTGTGTGTGTGTATTAGACAAGTAACTGCACTTCAGAAAAATGGGACTGGGCACAGTGACTCACACCTGCAATCTCAGTACTTTGGAAGGCCAAAGAGGGAGGATCACTTGAGCCCAGTTGTTCGAGACCAGCCTAGGCAACATAGTGAGACTCCATCTATACAAAAAATATAAGTAAAAATTAGCCTGGCATGGTGGTGCACACCTGTTTTTCTTCTTCTTCTTCTTCCTTTTTTTTTTTTTGAGATAGAGTTTCGCTCTTGTTGCCCAGGCTGGAGTGCAATGGTGGGCTCTTGGCTCAGTGCAACCTCTTGCTTGCAATTCTGCCTCAGCCTCCTGAGCAGCTGGGATTACATGTGCCCGCCACCACGCCCAGTTAAGTTTTGTATTTTTAGTAGAGACAGGGTTTCACCATGTTGGCCAGGCTGGTGTCGAACTCCTGACCTCAGGTGATCCACCCGCCTCGGCCTCCCAAAGTGCCGGATTATAGGTATGAGCCACCACACCCGGCCCCACACCTGTTTTTCTAGTTACTCAGTAGGCTGGGGTGAGAGGATCACTTGATCTGAGGAGTTCCAGGCTACAGTGAGCCATGATCACCACCCCACTTGCACTCCAGTCTAGGTAACAGAGCAAGACCCTGTCCAAAAAAAAAAAAAAAAAAAAACATAGGCTGGGTGCGGTGGCTCATACCTGTAGTCCCAGCACTAAGGGGAGGCCGAGGCGGGTGAATCACCAGAGGTCGGGAGTTCAAAACCAGCCTGACCAACATGAAGAAATTCCAGCTCTACTAAAAATACAAAATTAGCTGGGCGGGGTGGCGCATGCCTGTAATCCCAACTACTCGGGAGGCTGAGGCAGGAGAATCGCTTGAACCCCCCAAGATCATGCTACTGCACTCCAGCCTGGGCAACAAGAGCAAAATTCCATCTTTTAAAAAAAAAAAAAACCGGAAAAGTTTTAAAAATTTTATGTTTCTTAAATTCTAGTTTTATAGTTCTTCTCCTTAGCTCCTTAGCTCTGTTCTTTGAATAATGCCTCAAAAATCAGAAGTATACATAGCTAGTCATGTGAATCTGCATAATTGGATATTATGCTGACAGGAAATTGTATAATCTAAAATCCTTATGGGCTGAGGTGTTATCTTTGTGTTACAAATAGTATCTAACTATATGCTTAATAAAAAAAAGTACTCAAGAAAAAGTGACGAACAGTTTCAGATTAAAGGAGACTGAAGAGATGTGTCAATTAAATGCAAATGCAACAAATGAGCATGGATTGGATCCTGGATGGGCAAACCAGTGGGAACTGCTAAATCATAATGGGCAATCAGTGAATGTGAATATGAACTGCCCATTAGATAACAAACAGCACCATATCAATGTTACATACCTGAATCTGAGAATTTCACTGTGATTACCCTAAAAGAATTCCTCGTTCTTAAAACATACATGCAGAAGCAATTAAGGACAAAGGGGCATTATGTCTGTAATTTACTCACAAATAATTCAGCAATAATTAAAAAAACTCTGCACACATATTTATCAAAAGTAATATAGCAAATACGGTATAATATTAACTAAAGTCTATTCTTTGAATTAATCTATTCTTCTCTACATATGACATTATCTCATCCTGAATGTAATTTTTATGGGGTCACACAGCTATAATGTTTAGATCTTAGTGCTTTCACTCAACTATGTACTTTGCGCTTAATAAGTGACAGGCACTGCTCTAGGCAGTGAATTTAGTAATGAATGACGCAAGCAGCACCCTTTAAGGAGTTCAGTTTACAACAGAAAAAATTTTAATGTAAGTATTATGAGGTAGGAGGAGGGTGCCTAATTCAGTCTTTAGTAGACATCTTTGAGAGTTGGGGGATGGTCACCTTTGGTTATGGACAGGAGTCTATTCTGCTGGGTAAACAGGAGCTAGGACCTAAAAGATAAATAGGAGTTTGCCAAACCAACAAGGAGAAAAAAGGCCTCCTGTTTAGAGAGCCAGGAATGGCTACAGCTTAAGAATTACATGGGAAGAAGTAGTACAATATGAGGCAAAACAGCAAGGGCCACCAGCACTAAAAGAGGTACATTCAAACTGTCCAATCAATTCTGCAAGTGATAAAACAGATTTGCCTGTAAAATTAGGCAAGTATTCTCATTAAATATTTGCCAGGAAAAAGTTTTAATAGTTGAAATATATAAACAGACACCAAAGACAAAAATTTTTATACCACACCTCCTGTGAATCAAATCTATTGCTGTATTATAATATAGCATTTAATTCTCCTGACAAAAGGAGTATCACCAACTTCTCTAATGTTAAACGATAAAAATCCACATGTAAAATTTTTTTTAAAGTGTTACCCAAAGGGCTGGGCACAGTGGCTCACACTTGTAATCCCAGCCCTTTGGGAGGCCAAGGCTGGTGGATCACGAGGTCAGGAGTTCAAGACCAGCCTGGCCAACATGGTGAAACCCCGTCTCTAAAAATACAAAACTTAGCTGAACGTGGTTGCATGTGCCTGTACTCCCAGCTACTCGGGAGGCTGAGACAGGAGAATCGCTTAAACCCGGGAGGCGGATGTTGGGTTGCAGTGAACTGAGATCGTACCACTGCATTCCAGCCTAGGTGATAGAACAAAACTCTGTCTCAAAAAAAAAAAAAGTGTAACCCAAAGAGCAGCAGTGTACGAGACAATGAAATCCTGTCTATAATCTTCATCCTATAAGCCTACAGTAAGAGACAGAATAAATTGACTAATAGTTGCTTTGTATTAATTCTACTAAATTATATAAGTGCATATGAAAGTCAGTTTCATTACAATAAAACATTGTTTTGCCAAATAATAAGGAATGATATATTAAATCTTGAAACCACAAGTGAACAGTTAAGTATTATTTGCTTCTTCTCAAGAAAGTTGATGATTCACCACAAATAACAACAAAAATACAATTGAGATTATTATGCCTTCTACAATATTTAGAAAACATCTTTGTCCTGTTAAATAAAACTTACAGGAGGCCATGGTATGGACTGCATTCCCACACTAGGCCCCAACAGACCTAAACAAAATGGAATTACTCATGCTAACATTCCATGTCACCAACCAAAACTAAGTTGTTCTCCTATCCTTCAAGAAATCTGGAGAGAAACAGGTAATAGCCAAATCCCAAAACAGACCAGTTTCAGTCAGCATAAGGAAGTCCCCTCTGCTTTAACCTTTAGAATAAAACTAACTTTGAAACGCCAAACTACATTTGAGTTTTGGTTCTGCTTTCCTCAGCTCTTTCCTGTCTTTAAAGCCAATCTCCTTTGCTCAGCCATTGGAATGCTCATTCTATTTTATGGAATAAAATATTGCTTATTTCTAAAATTGCAAATAAACCCATCACAATCTTTAAATTTGTGACTTTGTCTTTTGACAGTCCTAAATCTGTTTCAACAAATCAACTATTCAGAAATAGTCAAATTAACAAAGGTGAGCCAAAAGGTCAAACAGAAGATTGGAAATTACTAATTAAGACTGCCCTAAAAAAAAAAAAAAAACCAGTCTGCCCTTAGCTTTCTATTGATAATTACTTACACATTCTCCCTAAGTAGCTTGTCTGCCACTGCTGCTTTAGGCTTAGCCCACAGACTCTTCCCTGTTTGGGGATGTGTCAAATTCTGCTACAGTGTAACAAAACACTTCTGGACTCCCATATATAATAAAATAACAACATTAATATACTGTATGAATGCTATAATAAGCTAAATAAAAATGCTATTAGCAACTTAAAATTGTAAGCACCCATGGTAGAACTGCGTAACTTAAACGCAAGAAAAAAGTGCTCAAAATATCAGCCTAAGTCTAATAAGTAGTTAGAAAATTAGAACAAAATCTTTCCTCATCTGTTAATACAAGTTGAAATGAAAAAGAAAAACGAGGCATTAATAAACTACTAAGAATGGAATAACCAACTGGTTTACCACTGGTAATGTCACTCAGTCAAGCCCTGCAGCTTCTTTTATGCTGCAGCACCACCAAGTGGCAGAAGGACAAACTGCAATTCTAGCTGAATACTTTCATCATTCAAAACAGGCCACTGCTATGGACTAAATTATGTCCCCCCCACCGAAAAATTCGTATGTTGAAGCCCTAACCCCCAAAGTAACTGTATTTGGAGATAGGGCTTTGAGGAAGTAATAAAAGTCAAATGAGATCCATAAGGGCAGGCCCTAATCTGATAGGGCTGGTGCCATTTTTATAAGAGGAAGAAACATCAGAGCTCTCCCTGCATATACCCAAGAAGGCCACGAGTTTGCTCAGCAAGGTGTTAATCTATAAGTCACCTTGCTCTTGGACTTCCCAGCATCCAGAACCATTGCAAAATAAATTTCTGTTGTTTAAGCCACTCCATCTGTGGTATTTTGTTATGCTAGCCCCAACAGACTAAAACAGCAACACTTCACCCTAATCCCAAACTTTATGACAAAGTTGGTCATTTAAAAATCAGAAGTCAACCTTGCCTTTAAAACTCCTATTCCAAAAATTTACTGAGGTTAAAGTTCCTTAGTCAGCTATAAAAGGATGTCATGGAGATCAAAAAGAATGTTTAGAGGTTAGAATTTTTATTATGAAAATGAAAAAATTATCCCTGAAATTAAGAGACTATGGCTCCTCAGAATGTCTGTGCTTCCCTCAAACCAAGACAAAAACCTAAAATGGAACTAGTTTTGTTATTCCAACTAATGTAATACCCTCTTCCTGACCTGGACAACCACCTTACTGCTGTAAGACCAGTCTAATTCCATGTACAGAGCTACGATCAATTCCTCTAAGTAGGATACTATTGATTTCTATTTTGTCCTTCCTTATGAGCAAGAGAACTACAAAGTTTGAGGAAATAAAAGGGAGGACTTTTACAGATACTCCGTCTCATTTCCTACCCTCTACAGAAAGAAAAGCTAAGCTCTTAGGGGATGTGGCAATTCCTCACATTCTCACCAAACTGCTTTCAATTTTAAGAATTGTGCATTAACCTTCATTTACTCATACACAACAGCTTTGTCTATAGGCTGTTGTAAATAATAGCTTGGGCAAGCTGCTTCATATCAAATTTAAAATACAGCATTTTCAATCATTTTTTAATCCTATTACAAAGTAAATAACCACTAATGGTTTTTCTATAATAAACAACCACCAGTAGTTTGTAAAAATTTTCACTATTATCCCTCATTAATAGTTACACCCAAACTTAAAGTAGGCAATAAACACTGTTGCAGGAAATCAAGTCAAACATATACAAGGCAATGAATTCTAATGAAATATGCCACAAAACCCACATTACCATTTCAAAAAGTCTTAAATTCATCAAATCACTATCACCTTAGAATTTTTTCCTTAAAGATATTACTTCTAAAGGACTTGAGTGAATCTCCTTAAAGGTCTTTATGGCTTATAGAGGTTAAGTGACTAGCCTCAAGTCTCTAGGGTACTGGGTAACGAAATCTGTGCTAGAACAAAAATCTTTCAAGTCCTAGGCCATCTGCTTTCCCTTATATCATACTTCCTGTTAGTTCAACTTCTCAAATCTCAAGAATAATTGTGTGATACATGATAAATTGTGTGATAAATGGTAAGAACTAAGAATATGGCCAACAATCCATCACAAGGTATTATATAATAGTGAATTGTAAAGACAATAATTGCTACTGAAGTTCAGAGACTGTTTGCTAGAGTTAACTGGTAAGATTTTTAAATAGAATTTTAAGTAAGAATGAAGGCTGGGCATGGTGGCTCATGCCTGTAATCCTAGCACTTTGGGAGGCTGAGGCAGGAAGATCACTTAAGCCCAGAAGTTCAAGACCAGACTGGGCAACATAGTGAGACCCCCATTATTTAAAAAAAAAAAAAAATTAGCCAGGCATGGTGGCATGCAACTGTGGTCCCAACTACTTGGGAGGCTAAGAGGCAGGATGATTGCTTGAGCCCAGGCAGTCAAGGCTGCAGTGCACTATGATCATGTCACTGTACTCCAACCTCAGTAACACAGCAAGACCTTGTCTCAAAAAAAAAAAAAAAAAGAAAAAAAAAGGAAAAGGAATGAACTTCAAAGAACATCCATTATAAACTTCATTTTAAGAAACTAAGGACCAGTCAAGCACGGTGGCTCATGTCTGTAATCCCAGCACTTTGGGAGGCCGAGGACGACAGATCACTTGACCTCAGAAGTTCAAAATCAGCCTGGACAACACAGACTTTGCCTCTACAAAAAAAAAAAAAAATCAAAAAAATTAGCTAGGCATGGTGGTGCACACCTGTAGTCCCAGCTACTCTGGAGGCTGAGGCAAGAGGATGGCTTGAGCCCAGGAAGTCAAGGCTGCGGTGAACTATGATGGTATCACTGAACGACAAAGGGAGATCCTACACCAAAAATAATTATATGTGTATGTGTGTATCTATATGTGTATATTTATACACACACACACATATAGATACACACACACATATATTAGAGAGAGAGAGAAAAGAAACTTAAGCCCTATACACAGTTAGTTGGTGGCAGTTGCAGTCCTTCAGGGAAAAGGGATTTGAGTTGGGTTTAGAAACATATCCAGATAGGAGCTGAACAGAAGGAACAAGAGAGGACATTCTAGGTAGCGAAATAACAGCAAAAAAAAAATTTTTTTTTTGAGACAGAGTTTCACTTTTGTAGCCCAGGCTGGAGTACAATGGTGATCTCGGCTCACTGCAACCTCTGCCTCCCAGGTTCAAGAGATTCTCCTGCCTCAGCCTCCCAAGTAGCTGGGATTACAGGAATGTGCCACCATGTCCAGCTAATTTTTGGTATTTTTAGTAGAGACAGGGTTTCTCCATGTTGGTCAGGCTGGTCTCAAACTCCCGACCTCAGGTGATCTGCCCAACTCAGCCTCCCAAAGTGCTGGGATTACAGGAGTGAATCACCGTGCCCAGCCATAACAGCAAAAATTTCAAGGCCGAAACAAATCAATCAAGTTCAAGAGAGAGAGAATAAACTGTTTTGACTGAAAATACAATAAATTCAGAAAAGGTTAAGATTTGTGTCGGGGAGAGGGGACAGAGTTAAAAAACTTAAAGAATTAAACTTTATCCTATAGGCAGTGGAAAGCCTGAGTGAGTTTTCAGCAACAAACGTCAACTTCTCAGAAAAGTCCAAACTGGGGCCGGGCGCTGTGGCTCACGCCTATAATCCCAGCACTTTGGGAGGCTGAGGCAGGTGGATCACGAGGTCAGGAGATTGAGACCACGGTGAAACCCCATCTCTACTAAAAATACAAAAAAATGAGCCGGGCGCAGTGGTGGGCTCCTGTAGTCCCAGGTACTCGGGAGGCTGAGGCAGGAGAATGGTGTGAACACGGGAGGCGGAGCTTGCAGTGAGCTGAGATCACGCCACTGCACTCCAGCCTGGGTGACAGAGTGAGACTCCGTCTCAAAAAAAAAAAAAAAAAAAAAGAAAATTCCAAATTGTGCACTTGTCAGGAAGCCAAGACTATAAACATAAAACAAGGATTACAATAGCCAAAATGTTTTACCCACAGCAAATCTAATTCTAAAGGGAAAGGAGGGAAAAATGTCATCATAAAGAAAGGAACAAGAGATAAAACAAAAGGGCCCATTAAAAAAATGGGAACAGATAAGAGAATAAATGAAAAGAGATGTGGATAAAAGAATCAACAGTGATGTTAGAAAAATTTAAGTTACTTCAAGCACTTTCCAGCACTCAAGTTCTGGAAAGGGTTAAGACAGTCCAAAGAAGTCATATATGGCTAAAAAAAATACATTCAGACCCTAACAGCCAAATTTACCGTGTATCAAACTGGAATAACTTACCTCTCTAGCAGCACAATCATGAGGAGCTTCTTCTTTATTTACTTTTCCTTTTGGAAATCCCCAGCCTGATTTTGCTAGGTAACCCTGAACCAGTAGTACCTATAAAACAAGCAGAGGTAAAAATCAAACTTGCCCTCCTTTTCCATGCTCCTTTCTAAAAATCAAAGCCATTTTTCTCTGTGCTTGAGGTAACTGTTTATCTTCCATGAGCCTGAATACACCACCAACAGTGTGAAAGCATTCTGCCCACTAAAAAAAAAAAGTCTTCAACAATTAAGTGACCCTTTTTTGTACCACGCCATAATTGCAACAAGTAAAAAATCTGCAGACCTAGCATGCAGATAAAATATACAAAACTTGGCCTTTTAGCACTAAAAATCTAAGTATATTTTAAAACCTCAATTTAGAAACACTACATCAATAACAAATTTTGTTAATAGACTAACGATCGCCATTTAACTAAAAATCTTTATTACACTCACATTTTCAAGTGTCTCATCAAGAATAATTGCACCATATGTTGGTACTCCCATTTTATATTCCTTCCATTCGTCCAAAACTTTTTCCACATCTTCACCTTGAGGCAGCAAAAATGGACAATGACTGAAGAGTATAAATAGTGTCAAGGAAGTTACTTTCTCCTTTAATATGGCTTGAGAAATTATATGCAGAAAGAGACCCATTTAAATCAACAGTGTATTTTATGTGAAATTATTCAAATCTTCCCTCATTTAAGTGTAGCATTTTGGCCGGGCATGATGGCTCACACCTGTAATCCCAGCACGTTGGGAGGCCGACACAGGTGGTGTTTTTGTTTTTTCCACATTTGTTTTCTCTTAAAACATCATTGTTAACTTTTGCATTTATAGCCTACACACAAATCAAGTAAGTCTTGAGTACTTATAGTCTTGGATCCCTGAGCTAACACAAACTAATTCTGGACCATGTCAACACCTAGAACACTTCTCATTAAGTGAGTCAAATTCATAATACCAGGTAATTATAGATACTAGCGTAATAACAAGAAATAGAATTACATATATAAAATGATACCAAGAAACAGAAAAAAATATATTGCTAAGAGAAAGAAACTGTCACATCAGAGAAACAAAGTGGTTAATTCTGGGAAGGAGAAGTATGAATGAGGTACGCCACTCTATAGTGTTTACCACATATATATTGTTTCCATAATGAAGAACACTTTTATGAAGTTTTACTTTAAGTATTACAGAGAAAGGCAAATCCAGGTATTAAGGAAAACATAGCCAGTTTTAAAGAAACTGGGCATGCCTCCCCACAAAAGTGGGCAGCGTAAAATATTAATAGTAAAGTAAGTAAAATCCAAACCCTGAAATTATATGCTCAGACTTCCAACACTCCATGCTATCAAATGCCTCTTCACTATAATACTATTATTAAAAAAAAAAAAAAAAAGTGGAGAAAATGATAATCTATGATAGTATCGCTCAAAATGAGGTCATACTTTTAAGGGTTCTCAATTCCTCAATAAAAACTTGTATACTCTGTGTTTTCATTTTGATATTACTCTAACATGCAATCTGAGCATATTTTCAATTATCTAGATGACCATATGTATCAAATATTACCACTTGACTTCACAGACCATACTGGTACTAGTACTACTTTAATTGCTACCGGCTATTAAAAATAGAAATAAAGTTAATCTACAAATGATGCATTACAATTAAATGACATATGACATAACACAGAAAGTAATGTTTCGTAACAGCAGAGAAAGGTGGTGTTAGTACAGGTACACCAAACTCAAAACACCCTCAAAGAAATTGGCATTATATTCATTCACATTGTGATGAAAAGTCTGGTTTAAAAAAAAAAAATTACATCAAATTCATTTTATTAATTTCAATTTTACGTGTTCTACAATTCCGTAATTTAAAATTTGTTTCATAGTCGTAGTACAAATGAAATAGGTCCTCAGAGCCCAAGTCAGTCAGCCACCTATGACAACACTGTAATCTGGCCAGGTGTGGTGGCTGATACCTGTAATCCTAGCACTTTGGGAGGTCAAAGCAGGAGGAATGCTTGAGCCCAAGAGTTCAAGACCAGCCTGGGCAACCTAGTAAGACCCTGTACCTACAATTTTTTTTTAAGACAAGCGCAAAGTTAATCTCAATATAATTAGTCCATGCCTTCATTTCAGGAGGGGGGAAAAAAAGATAAAAGCCTGGATACAACATTAACCATTCCACGAAGCTCTATGGTTCTATAAGGGCCCGCTAAGATTCTAAAAGGTATTACAAGTCTGGCTTTACACGTTTAGTAAAATCCCTAGCAGAACTTCAGCCAAGGAGCAAATCTGGGATACTTTTGTCTATATCCTCATTGCTGAGTGCTTACTGAAGGGGAAAAAAAAAAAAAAAAAAAAATCACAAGACTATGCATAATTTAAAAAAGAGAAAACAGAAGCATACACAAGTTCCACAATGTATCCAAAGATACATAGCTAGTAAGTGGTAGGGAAAGGATGCTAACTCAAAGGATGTGGCTCCAGAACTTATGCTCTTATCAAAGTACGCAGTCTTCTCTACTGCAATATCCCACATGTACCATCAACTCAACTTGCCCATAACTGAACCCGTCAATCCCCTACAACATTTCTCATTTTCCTGTCAATGGGATGGCAGTCTCATACACTCAAATGCTCATACTACAAACCTGGGTACCATCCTTTCTTCTACTTCTCAGATATCCAAGTCACCACCAATCTTACCTCCTAAATAACTTTCAAATTTGATCTCTTCTATTCATTTCTACTACCACAGGTTTTCTCTCTCTAGTAAATTAATAAAAGAGCATGTTAACTAGATTCTCAGAATCCAATCTTGCCTTCCTCCAATTCACTGTTCACACTATTCCACAGTAGTCTTGAGAAACACCCCTATGGGAAGAAAGAAGCAAATGTGGGAAAATGTTAATAATAAATGAATACAGATGAAGGGTATGATGGCAGTTGTCATGTTCTTTAGTCATCTCCAAAAGTTAAGTTTTTTTCCAAAATATAAGGTTTTTTAAAATGTTTTTTAAATATGGCCTACAAGACCCCTACACGTTTTAGCCCCTGAATTACTCTGTAGCATCATCTCTTATCTTTCCCATTTAGTCTAAAATACAGTAACTTTTTTCACTTCCTCCAATTTTCCTCACATAAATCACTATCTCAAAGAAGGCTTCTATTTAGCTTCCAAAATTTTTTTTTTGGAGTAATAGTTAACATTTATTACTTATTAACATTTATTGATCACTGTGCCAGGTAAACAATTTACATGTACAAACATATGTGTCTCAAACTTATCCTTTGAATTAGGCACTATTAACAACCTTATTTTTCAGGAAGAAACTGGGATCGTCATCTAAGAGAAATTAAACAACCTACCCAGTATTTTCAAGTGGCCAGATGGGAATCAAACTCACAGCCTCCAAATCGTAAGTAGGTATCCCTCTTCCGTTCCCACTGAACACTGTGCTTCCATACCACATCCTACCACACTGCACTGTAATCATTTCCTTTCCTGTCTTTTCTCATCTTCTTGAACATACTGAGTCCACTCTGTTCACTGCATAAGGCCTGGCACAGAGTAACCATGCAGTTACTTAATGAAGTGTACCACATTAAACATTCCTTCTCCATGTAACTATTCTTGGTTAACTAAAAGAAACATACCTAAAACAAAGGTTCTTGGTGTTTTTTAAAAGCAGGGAAAGTGTAAAACTCACGTGCAATCACACACAAAATATTATCCAAAACCGTAAAGTTGCTCTAGTAGACTTGTAAGTCCATACAAAATAACCAAAGCAAAAGGGGACTTGGTTATTTTAATGTTTCCATAAGTAGATTGTAACTCCTGAAAACCAGTCTACTAAGATTTCTCCAGAGAACCTATCACCAAGGCCTTTAACAAAGATAGTGCTCAATATATTTCTATTCCCCTTTGATTTCTCATTAACTTCTACACATTTAATCAAATGGTTTGATCATTTCTTTCTTTGAAATCTGTCTCCCATCAGTGTTTTCTTTGTAGTCCCACAACTATGGCTCAGGGACTTATTGCCCTGAATCTCAAGTGATGTAACATACCAACCAATAAATCTTGGATACCATTTTTGTTTGTTTGTTTGTTTGTTTGAGACAGGGTCTCGCTCTGTGAGATTAAAGATCATCTGGTTACAGGGAGCAGCAAGAGTAAAGTTCTACAAACAGGCTAGCTATTCATGGAAAAAAAAAATCAAATTTAATCAGTGTACATTTCAGGGAGTCCTCTGTATAAAAATATGATATTATTAAATTGTCTACTATTTATGTTTGACAATTTTTAGCAATCAAGTATGTTTTTCTCTAACAGTTTTAAAATCTGAAAAGACAAAAAGAAATTTGTGCTAAAATATATTGCTACCAAGAAAGATAGTCATTATAGTAATAAAAAGGATATCAGCTTTAGCAAAGTCTCTTATCCCACACTGAGGTAATCCTGGTGTGTTCTGCATGTAGAAATCCAAGTAAAACCAATGGGCAAGTTCAATCTGAAAACACACTCGGATTGCATTGTCTCTTTCCTCGCTGGGAATATGCAAAATAAATCGGCTGTCAAAAAAAAAAACGCATATAAAAATTACATTTACAAACTATAACGATTTATCTTAGGCTATTTAAGTGCTTCATACCTGACCTACCAACTTAGAAAAGGGACCAAGAGCAGTACTGTTCAAGGAAGCAATTAATATTTGAGGGAAATTACTATAGGGAAGATGAGTCTTAAAGAGAGACGGAGAAGACACCACACGTATCTCACTTTTAATACAATTTGTTCCGAGCCTGTGTACCTTCTGTTCACAAGTACAGAGATCAGCTTAAGAGCTCACTAACAACAAAAGTGAGCAAGAAAACCTCCACTTCCTCCCATGTCTGGCAACATTTCCAAGAATACAGGTAAATATATTCATACAATTACATTTTAAAATGTTTGCTATTACATAATCTTCACATATAAAATATTATCAAGAAATATTGGAAAAGAAGCCAATATTCTGTGGCTCATTAATACACCAGACTTCTCAAAGAGCCTCACCTGCAGTCTCAGTTCAAACTTTCAAATATATTCACTTTTCAAAACCCTAAATTGTCTTTTCTATGTACATTGAGGAAAGGAGGGAAAGACATACTTCTTTTACATATAATATAAAATATATTGCATGCACACATATGTAATTACGATAATGAACCCCTTTATTATGAAACATACAAGTTAAAATTCATCAATCTAAGTGAATGTTGTAACTTACAGCAGTCATTAAAAGCAGCTATCAATTACTTTTTCCAATGTTAAGCATTTTTGGTAATCCTTTTTCCCAGTAACCATTAGAGACAGATTCAAGTCCATTGGTTTTTAAAGTCATTTTTAAAATTTAAAATAGTACCACCCAGTTTGACCACTTGTTTAATCAGTATCATAGTAAATAATTCTTGGCTGTTTCCAAATTTCAAATAAGAATAAGAACACTCTTCTCCAATTACAAGAGGACCTTCTCAACAAAGGAATTAAAAATTAGCCAGGCATGGTGGCATGCATCTGTAGTCCTAGCTACTCGGGAGGCTAAGGCAGGAGGATCACTTGAGCCCAGGTGTTCAAGGCTGCAGTGGGCTATGATCATGTCACTACACTCCAGCCTGGGTGATGAGACACTGTCTCAAAAACATATATATATATTAAGAAATAAAAACAACGCTGGAGTGGCAAAAGGCATTTTAATCAGGTTTTTAGGAATTGCAATTTGGGAGACACAAGTCTAGTAAGCAGCTAAATCATGTTCCATTCAGGCAAGGTTAGGCGGAGCTTGTAAGGGCTACTGTAAATTTACATATCTGGAAGGTTTTAGCACAGTCCATGATTAATGATGGTTGGTTGTCAGCTCAGGATGTCTCCAGTCAGTGATCAATATAGTTCAGCATGGTTCTCTCTCCAAGAGGTTGATCAGACCCAGTATATACACCTCAAGTCAAATGCAGCTAGTTTTACACTTTGGCCCAGTTCAGCAGGTGAAACTCCATCTAGATGTGTATGTGACTGGGATCCAACTCCTTACACCCTCCTGGTTCCTTTTTGGATATTCTGATATAATCATCTCCATTGTGGATTTTCTTTTCACAATTTAGATCCATTAGTTTCATTTTGGAATTTTTTCCCCCACAATTCAGATTCATCAGTTTCATCTTTAAGACTTTTAGTCTTCTGATCTGTTCCAGTCTGAATCAGCTGTCCTCTACACCTGGTACACATCTGTCACCTCTACACTGCCCTTTCACTGGCATCTTATAGTTCCCTGTGCCTTTATCCCACAGAGGTCATGTTTCTTGTATTTTTGTCTTCATCCTCCTTAATTCACTTCCTTGTTTTAACGAAGTACATCTTCACATATCTTATGAAGGAAGGATGCAAAGGGGAGGTAAATATTGAGATACTATACATTTGAAAATGTCTATCCTCATACTTGATAATTTGGGTAAAGAATTTTAAGTTGGAAACGATTTTCTTTCAGAATTTTCAACAGTGCTCTCTCATTCCAACTTCTAATTTTGATATTGAGAAAATCGAAGCCATTCATTTTTCTTTTCTTTTTACTTCTAACTTGTGCCAAGGACAAAAGCCATTCAGATTCTTAATGTTTTGTATATGACTTTTTTTTTTTTTTTCTAGTCTGGATGCTTCTGACATCTTCCTTCTGCCCCCAGTGTTGTGAAATTTTGCAGTGTCTATTTTTAATCCACTGCACTGTCATTCCATAGACCATATGTACTTGGAAATTCGTATCCTTCAGTGCTGAAAGATCTCGTAAGTCAATCCTACTATGAGTCTTTATGTTTCTACATTGCCTTACCAGGCATGGTAGTACATGCCTCAAATTCCAGCTACTCAAGCCAAGGAGTTCAAATCCAGCCTGGTCAACAATGCCAGACCCCGTCTCTATTTTTTTTTAAAAAAAAAAACTAGCTCCCTATATCAATTACACTAATTTTGCTTTTCATTTTTCCCAGTTCTCCTCAGCTCCCCTCTGTTGAAATGCTGAAATTTTAACTGTCTGAGGCAAATGTAATACTGCCTTAGGGACCTGTGGGGAAGGGGAGGGGAATTACTTAGTGTAGTGTTTTAATTTTCAGAACCAAGTGATCTATTTTCTCTATTTAAGACATGTGTTCATCTTACTTTAAGAGAAACCCAAACTTCATCAGTTTTGTTAACATCTTGGTTTTTGAAAGAACTTAAATCTGTAATTGGCATTCAGAATGCCCTTGGCACGGCAGTCTGTGTTATGGCATTTAAAACCTGCAAAATCCTTGAGCCCAACTTGATTAACCAAAAGTGATAACCACCACCTTTATCTTTTAAAGTCTGCTCTATCTTTATTTTAAAAAATGAAAAACCCTCAAGTGTAACAGCCAGCTCCCTATCTACTCACATAAAGGAGAAGCCTACTAATGAATAAACGCCCTCAAATGTCTCATCATTAATATAAAAAGGCATCCAAAAATCACCTACCATCTAATGAAAATGTGAAGCATGACAAGAAAAAGTTTAACTGACTCTGAAGAAAACATAATTGAGGAACCAGAAGAAAACAGGAGGGTTGAAAGATGGAATTATTATCCTAAAAGAAATTTAAATAGGCATTCCTTTTTCAGAGCAACTGTATTTTTCTTTTTTAAAACATACAATAACTAAGTAAGAGCCCTTGGGGGGGTAAAAAAACAAAAACAAAAAACAAAAAACCATGATTACTATAACCAACAGAAGCAGTGGAAGGTAGTATTAAGGATATCACCTAGACATTGATACTCAAAATGCAGACCCTAGACCACATGGGAACTAAGTGTGAAAAGAGAAACAGGTATTTTAGACATTAAAGGACTCAGTCTACTTCCTAATACCCTCCTCAAAGAAATTAACTTAAAATGCACACAAGCAAAACAAGAATGAAAACCAAGAAAGGATAAAACATGATATCCAAGAAAGAGTAAGTACCACCTTAGAGAGTTGTGAAAGTGAATTCTAGTACTCTAGTTGCTAGGCAAGTCTGGGGAGCAACTAGCCCAGACTGGATTAGGAGAATGGAGGTCCCCAAGAGCAGAGTCTAAAGGGAAAAAAGGATTCTGTAGAAAGTGTGACTAAGGATAAAATACGGAAGCAGATGAGAAGGGGTGAAAAAAGCAGCTAGAAACTTTGGACATATTAGGAGAGGAGTACATGTACAACAGAATTAGAGTCCAAATGTGAAGCAAAAACACCAAAGTTAGAACAGAAAGCCAACTGTCCCCTCCCCTCAAGAAAATGGATTTCAAGAATAGCCAGAAGGGGCCTGGCATGGTGGCTCCAACCTATAATCCCAGCACCTTGGGAGGCCAAGGCAGGCAGATCACCTGAGGTCAGGAGTTCAAGACCAGCCTGGTTAACACATGGTGAAACCCTGTCTCCACTAAAAATATAAAAAATGGTGTGGTGGCGGGCACCTGTAATCCCAGCTACTTGGGAGGATGAGGCAGGGGAATCGCTAGAACCAGGGAGACAGGGGTTGCAGTGAGCTGAGACAACGTCATTGCCTCTGGCCTAGGCAACCAAGAGAGACTCTGTATCAAAAAAAAAAAAAAAAAAAAGGCTAGAAGGAATCAGGCAGTAATAACGAAAGCATATATTTATTTCCCTGAAGAAAAAACTTAATGGTATCATCATTTTGACCAATTTGTAGGATATAAGAAAGCAGAATTCATTTAGATATTCTGCAAGACACTTACCAAGGGATCCTGACTATGCCCTGATGGAAAGGAAACTAGCCACTGAAGACTTGCCTCTACTGTAAAAACTATATATTTACACTGTATTATTGTTGTTCAGCTTTTACAATCAACAAATAGTACAAAATATAACAGACTTAACTTTACAAAATGGAATATAAATATTATCAATCCTAATTCTTTAAAAGTTAATCTGGATAGAAGCCGAGGGAATGGGCAAGAAAAAATGAGGCACTAATCATCTCACCACATAAGAGACTCAAGAAATACTGTAAGTTCGTAAAACAAATATAATTTTAAGTATATTAAAGTCACAAAGGGGCCAGCATGGTAGTTCACACCTGTAATCTCAACGCTTTGGGAGGTGGAGGCAGGAGGATTGCTTGAGGCTACAAGTAAGTTCGACACCAGGCTGGGCAAAGATCCCATCTCTACCAAAAAAAAAAAAATGCATTTAATACCTGGGTATGGTGGTACATGCCTATAGTCCTGGCTACTCAGGAGGCTGAGCCAAGTGGATAGCTTGAGTCCAGGAGTTGGAAGTTATAGTGAGCTATGATCATGCCTGGGCAATGGAGCAAGACCCTGTCTCTAAAAAAAAGTCAAAGTCACAAAGGCAAACAATAGAACAATTTAAAATACTGATAGAGACATATTGGAAGTAGGACGGGAGCAATAGTGGGTGTAGTAAACTGAACTCTCACCTAGTATCTACCAAGTTGAACCAAATCCCCAATTCAATATAGAAAGTTGATAGGCCGGGCGCGGTGGCTCAAGCCTGTAATCCCAGCACTTTGGGAGGCCGAGACGGGCGGATCACGAGGTCAGGAGATAGAGACCATCCTGGCTAACACGGTGAAACCCCGTCTCTATTAAGAAATACAAAAAAAACTAGCCGGGCGAGGTGGCGGGCTCCTGTAGTCCCAGCTACTCGGGAGGCTGAGGCCGGAGAATGGCGTGAACCCGGAAGGCGGAGCTTGCAGTGAGCTGAGATCCGGCCACTGCACTCCAGCCTGGGCGATAGAGCGAGACTCCGTTTCAAAAAAAAAAAAAAAAAAGAAAGTTGATAAACGAGAAAGTGGCACAAGTATATTTTAAAATACTGAGGTATCCACCAGAACTTAAAACAAGTAAAAGTCAATGCCTCAACAGGAATAGAAAAGGGTAGGGTAAGAAACTAAGACTGTTGCCTGTCATTTAGAAATCTGTCTGTACTCTAATTTTCAAAACCATGTACATGATTACATATTTTTAATACGAAAAAGTTCTTAAGTTTATAAGAGCTGATGTATGAAAATTAAACATTTAATGCTTTCATTCTGTGAATGCTTTTGATCTGTTTTAAAGGTTTACAAGTACGTGTACATATGTGTATATATGTGTATATAGTAATAGCTGAAATAAAATGCCTACAATTTGTCATAGGAAAAACTGCATCACACAAAATATTATTTTCTCAATGTTCCTACAAACAGGACATTAGCACAAGGATTGCAATTAGAAAAATGTTCCAGTTGAATTCAATGCTAAAATGGCTAGCTGAAGATGAGCACAAATTATTTAATTAACCTATGCTATCACCAAAATAGCAGCAACACTAGTTGCCAGAAAATACCTTTCTCCTTTTAACACTAGTGTGCCTTTACTCTACCCAACTCTTAAAAGGGCTTTTAAAAAATTCCAAGCATTTATTTGAACCAACCAACTTTTCAGTTTCTGCTTTAAAAACATGCTTTTCAATTCTTTAATAAGCTAGTTTAAACAGTATTGAAAAACTCTGTATTTGAGTTTTAATGTAAAAAATCATGGTGTATCAAAAACAAGTATCATAAAATGCTGCAGATTTAACTTTACACATACATTTTAAATTTTAAAGCAGTTTTTGTTCACTAGAATATTTTAAGACAAAACTCTTCCCTTCCTCTCCTCTAATTCTATTCCACTCAGAAAGTAAACAGTATTATTAGTTTGGTGCATATTCTTTTGGCACACAAATACCTATACTTCCTCCTCTCTCACACACACACACTTAAAAATTTTTCACAAAAGGCACCAAGTGACTAAGTATTTCACTCAGTATCCTGTGTACATCTTTTCAACACACAAATATTTTCCCTCAGTATACTGCGTGCTAATTGCCTGAGGAACTTACAACGGCTGCACAATATTCCAATAAATGGAATGTTCCATACTAAAGCATCTGCCTTAGGTTATGAGCAGTCTAATGGTTACAAAGTCACATTTTGAAAATTTAAGTCTCCTGCTTTCATTTTTCACATCAAAAGGCAAGATTTAACAGAAACATGTAATTTATCAAAAAACAAAGTAACACAAAAAAACTTCCTAAATACACTAATAATAAGCAACAGAACTGGGGCAAAAAAATGAAGGGAGTAAAAACAAGCATCTAGATTCAATTCATAAATCAAGAGGTACATAAAAGAGAGCTAACAAGTTCAGAAAAATTAACCTCAAATTAAGCTTTATTTTTACATAAGTTTACCAAATTCTAAGTGTAAAAAAAAAAGTTTTAATCCACAATGAAAAGCCTGAATTAGTAACATTAAAAATCTTTCAATTAATCAAAGCTATAAATATTAACTTGAAAATGGCATTTATTTTAAAACCTGAAGTTTTGAGAAATGTTTATTTGGTTTCATTATTATAGCTAGCCCTAATTTTTAAATATATCATATCCTTGTTTATACAGCCAAAAACAGTAACTGTACAAAGAAATTTCTCAAAAGGAAAAAAAGTTACTCCATTCAAAAATATTTGTATAACAGCTTAAATACACTCACTGGAAAACCAAGTATCTTTAACACTTGACAGGTGCTTAATATATTGTTTACAAAACACAACGTAATTATTTTGTAAACAGGTTTCATACATAAAATCATAATAGCTGACATCACTTCTTTAAATGATGTAATCCTAAATATGCAAATTAACCCCAATACTAGTAGGAAGACTAGCTCTGATGTCTGTAAAATGTGTAAGATTACCACATATTTTTCTAAATCAACTCTTACCCCATTAACCCACAGCCAATTACTGATCACCTTTCTAAATACATATCTTCAATTTTTTTCTAACTATAAAATGTATACCCGTTAAAAAATCTTGGGAACAAAGAAAACAAAGATCACAATCTCATAATCCCACTATTGGTTCATGTGCTTCTAGTCATTTATCCAAATACACATATCAAATTCAGTTTTTTCCTTTTATTTGTTATTTGGGACAAGAAACTAAGTGCCTTTTCAGTGGTTCATTTGAATCTACCATACTTCAAAAATTAAATATCTACCATCACCAAAGAAGTACAACGCCATTTTTATTAGCTGCAAAATTAGGCTATTTACTTTCCTGTATGTATTTTCGTGAGGTTTAAAATGTTAGGCTTATTACTTCTTCCTGGTGTGAGAGAAAAAGCACAGGCACTGTAAAGAAAAAGGAATAGATTTCTAATCTCGATTTTGTCAATTAGGATGAATGTAACCTTATGTAAATTACAAAGTTCCTGAATCTGCCGCAGATGAAAATGGAAATATACTAACTGCACCTACCAAACAGGGCTGATTGAGGATTAAATAAAACAACACATGTAAAGGTAGTGCCTGGCGCACAGCAGAAACTCCAGGCCGGACGCGGTGACTCACGCCTGTAATTCCAGCACTTTGGGAGGCCGAGGCAGGTGAATCACGAGGTCAGGAGTTCGAGACCAGCACGGCCAAGATGGTGAAACCCCGTCTCTACCAAAAATACAAAAATTAGCCGGGTTGTGGTGGCGGGGTACCAAAAATACAAAAATTAGCCGGGTTGTGGTGGCGGGCGCCTGTAATCCCAGCTGCTCGGGAGGCTGAGGCAGAGACTCGCTTGAACTCGGGAGGCAGAGGTTGCAGTGAGCCGAGATGTGCCACTGCATTCCAGGCCGGGTGAAAGAGCGAGACTGCGTCTCAAAAAAAAAAAAAAAAAAAAAAAAAAAAAACTTCACAATTACCAGTTCTTTACTTTCCATTAAAAAAAACAGCGTGAAGGAGATACAACTACTAAAAGCCTGCCTTTTAAAACATAAATACAGTAACTGTGAGCGAAAAGGTGTTATCACTTGTAATCACAATCCACACACACTTGGCGACACCTCCGGGTGTCACTGCACCCCAAATTTTACCTTCGGAAAGGAAGTATTTTTAAGTATCCTACACGTGTTTGGCTATCTGAAATCAGAGTTGACAAGGGGGAAGAAAGCAAAAAAATTCTCATGTGAAGTATACACCCTGAGTAAAAAACCCGCGGCTGAGAATTTCCTTTAAAATAGGGTAATTAAGGATGAAAAGAAAAGCAGCTCTACATTTTTCCCTCTCTCCCCCAAAGACAAGTCTAGGGATGAGAAAAAAAGTAATTTCTTACAGGAATTTACAGAGAACGCCACGGACACATAGCACGCAGGCGTCAGAGTAAGTCCGAAAAATTGCTCCTTGCGCAGGTCCGCGTACCTGGGATCTTAAGACTTAAATCACTACCCTGGGGTCTTCCTTCAGAATCTGGGAATGAGACAGAAGGAGGAGGGGGTGCACGGCGTGGAAAAGTCACAGAGGCAGAAAAAACAATGGGAGAGGGTGGCGGCGGCAAAACACTAAGACCCAGGCTCGGGCGAAGCGGCTGCGCCTGCGGGAAAGCAAAATAGTTGAGTAACTTAAAAAATAAGGAAATTCCGGGTTCTCTGAGGGGAAGGACGGAGGGCCGTGAGTAACAGGCAGGCTGCGGCGGAAAGAGGGGCGGTGTCGTCGGAGAGCAGGGTCGACGATGGAAAGCGACCAGCGGCGGGAGCGGAAAGCGAGGACCTGGACGTGGGCGGGGGAGAAGACCCGGAGGCCTTTGGGGGTCTGCGAAACTGAGAAAACCCCACGGGGGCGAAAAGGGGTCGGGCAGCGCAGTACCTGCAGAGATCGTCCAGGACGCTGCCGGGAATCTCCACCCGTTTGGTCTCCATGATGAGGACCCACAGCAGGAACAGTGCATCCCGGCTCCGCGCGGCCGGGAACTGACGGTACCGCACGAGGACTCCGGCTCGCCGGAGAGCGGGCAGCCGAGGCAGCCGCGGCAGAGACGACTCCAACGGAGACGAGAAGGGGAAGGGGCGGGACCCGCTCACTTCCGTCCCGCTCCCTCAGCCTTGGACCCCGAGACTGGGCCAAGGATCGGGGCGGAGCCCCTGGAGTCACGCCCCTGCTCGCTTGAAAGGCCCAATGGGAAGCTGAAGAATTGGGACCCTAAACACGCTAAGCCAATGAGACGTTTGTTTATTGGTCCGCTACTTCCAATCCGTCTTCAAGCTGCTCAGTTGCTACTCAGAAAACCAACTTCCCGCCGCCTTTGGGGTGGCTACACGCAGGCGCACCACGCCTCCTGCGCGCTTCTAGGAAGTTTAGAGGGGTCGGGGCTTCCGTGTAGACCCCGAGACACACATCCGGGACTTTGGCCTCTGGTGCAGGACATCGCGGTGACTGAGCTCTTTCCTCTGCAGGGCCGACCCTGAGGAGGATCCGTTCAACACAAGAGTATACTTGCGATTCCTGTCACCAAGTATCATGCACTTATCGCTGCCCCCAGCAACTCCAGGCCAAGAGCTGTGCCTCTTTCACTACAAACCCTTGGAGAGTGTATCCATTTTCGAGGTGGCTCACCTCTGTCCTGCCTTAGGCACCTGGTTCCAAGTATGAAGACAAGGACTTTATCTCAGTATCTGGCACCTAGCAAAATCTTAGAAAATACTGATTTAAGCTGAACTCTGATCTGTATTCCACCCTCTGCACAAAGCAACCCCAACCTGCTCGTCCTTATTCATTCCTCATCTTGCTTAATGGAGTCCAATCCATTTGGGATCTCTGGAGAAACTAGATCCATCTGTTCTTCCTCTTACATCAGACTCACAGGCCCACACACACCTGCTCCGTCACAAGTTTAGTCTATTCTACCATTTAATCTCCCATCTTTTGTCTAAATTTGTCAAATGCCATTGTGTACTTCAGTTTTGTATCATTTCTCCATACTACAGCGAGAGCTGCCTAACCAGTGACCCCTGCCTCCATTCTTGGCCTGTGCAACTGCCTACGAACAAGTTATCTTTTCAGCTTCTGCTGTATGAGCAAGCCCAAGGTCCCTTGGCATAAGAGGCCCGTCACCATCTATTTTGCTCCCCTGGTTTCCACCTTTTTTTTCCCTCTGTCTTGGAGAATTCCTCAAATTTATCTTCCCGACAACTACAGAGGTTTTACTTCTTTCGAGTTCTATTTTGTTCTTCAAATGCCCCTTTCTTGTGGTGTCATATTCTTGCTTCATATATTTTATTTTATCCTTCTGAGGATTTTAATAGATTTTGACGTTTTCTTCTCCCTGAGTAGTCTTATTCCTCTCAGCTGCTTTTTGCTATTATATTGGTCTCATCTATCCTATTAGAAGCATCTGTAGTCCTTGACCATTCACTCACACTTAAGAGTAAGGCCTTCACCTGGAGTCAAGTGCCTTGAAAGCTAATTGGAAGTTCTAACCTTGTAGATGGGACTTGTTTCCTGAGAGCTTAGCTGTAGGATGACCTGGCTGAGCTGTTGGTTGGAAACACATGGCATCAGTATCTGTACGTAATTCTTTCTGCTGATCAAATTCCCTAAAGAGAAAATGCTTCCAGGCATAGATTTATGTATTCTGGGAGTCCAGTACAGAAGCACAGGCTGCAGTATTCCATTTGCTTTATTCAGTACTTCTGGCACAGTCCAAGTCTTATTTTAGATTTCCTAAGAAGCAGGCACTGAGACAAGGTTTTGAGTGCAGAAAGCCTGTGAGGGAGGTGATCCTGGGAAACACTGGTAGCAGAGCAGGAAAGTGAGTCAAGGAAGGGAAGAAAGCCAAAGGGTTTATTATCAAGGAAATTAGCACTGTGGTTAACTGGAGTTTACTGTCACTGGAGAACTCTGGAGGCCAGTATGAACCATATACCTCAGAGTTATACCACTCAAGGGGTGAGGGAGATGGGGATTTATATACCAACTTCCTTCATTGGTTGAGGGTAGCTCCTGGGGTCTGCACTCTAGCCTGCTACATGGGCAGCAAGAGGGACTCTGGTGGCCAGAAGAAGGGCGAAGAAATGCAGATACTAGCAGTTGGAGCTTCAGCCAATGTAGTGGATGGATTGGTAAGGGTAAAAGTGAGCCCCTTCAGTTCTGTTTTGCCAACTGTGCATTCTACCTGGGTTCTGACTGAATGTCTTTTCTCTGACTGGGGGGCACTGAAATGGTTTTCTTAAGTTGTCTCACTTAGAGCTGAAGTCGAGTTTTTAGAGTACTCTAAATGATGGCAGTGAAACAATAGTTCAAGGCAAAGTGGTGCTTACCCACATGGGCCAATGGTATATTAATAGAAACAAGCAGGTTACCGGGCACTTGCTGAAGCACCTGGAGGAATTCTTCTTACTACCTTTCTAGTCTCCCAGTTTAGAGGCAGCTATACAACTCCCTTTGGGCTCTTAGAGGCCAGGAAGTCCCCAAACTCTCACACAGTGTTAAACCAATCTGCCTTATTAAGAGTTTCTGAGATGTCTGTGGTCCAAGGTATTATCTTGCCCAAGCCCCATCCCTCCACTGCCTCCTCACACACAGATTTCCAGGAGCTGAACTAGTGCAACCCTTATAGCAGCCCCCCCAAGCCATGACTTCCAAAGAACCCAAGTTTATGGTAGAGGCACCCGACAGCAGTAACTTAAGCATACCCAGGGGGATGACCCTGTATGGCAGACAACCTGAATGAGTTTGCAGTTCCAAGTGGGGCCAACCAAGATTCATTCCTTATCTATGAGGAACATCTGAGCCCTGTGGAATGCAGGCCATACAGGAGGGCTAGGCCCTTTGTTTTCCGCCAAATGAAGGTTGCCAGGTGGAAGCTGTTAGGGAGAGGGTGCTAAATGAAAATGCTATATAAACTGCATACTTTTTGCAGGTGGTGTTCTTGTGTCCAGCTCAACTCCAGTGGACCACTCTGTATGTAAGTTCCCCCTCAATAAGCCATATGCCTCATTTGCTGGCTCTGGATCTCTTCTCCAGCCTCTTAAACTTAGTGCCATCCCTGTTAAAGTGAATAGGGACACCAAGGCCTCAATTCCATCCAATTGTTCACAAGACCTAGCTGAGAATGACAACGTGGAGCCTAGAGTTAAGGGAACAGGAGATGCTAGGGTTCTTAAATTATAATACTGATTTGACTTTTAAATTGGGTTGATTAAAACCTTTATAGTTTTAAAATGTTATTTCATTTAGTCTTTTTTTTTTTTTTTTTTTTTTTTTTT
>NW_012108031.1:485983-494886 GCF_000951045.1 Mandrillus leucophaeus | reverse complement strand
TGAGAATGACAACGTGGAGCCTAGAGTTAAGGGAACAGGAGATGCTAGGGTTCTTAAATTATAATACTGATTTGACTTTTAAATTGGGTTGATTACAGCCTTTAGAGTATCTAAGTGTTATTTCACACAGTCTTATATTTTTTTTTTTTTTTTTTTTTTTTTTTTTTTGGAACAAGATCCCATTCTGTTGCCCAGGCTGGAGTGCAGTGGCACTATCATAGCTCACTGTAACCACCAACTCCTATCCTAGGCTCAGTCTCCCACCTCACCCTCCCAAGTAGCTAGGAATACACGTGTGCACTACCAGGCCTGGCCAATTATTTGTTTAAAAACTTTGTAGAGACAGGGGTCTCACTTGGTTGCCTATGCTAGTCCTAAACTCCTGGCCTCAAGCAATCCTCCTGCCTTAGCTTCCCAAAGCTCTGGGATTACAGGCATGAGCCACCATGCCTGGCCTCATTTAGTCTTTATTACTACATGAAATAGACAAAGATTAATGAGGCTTATAAAGATTAAATGACTCAAAGTTTAATGATTAAGCGACAGTATGTAATAGAGTCAGGACTAGAATTCAGTTTTAAACTCAGCAGGAATTCTGCCTTAGGGAGAATGACACAAAAAATTATTATTTATGTCTGTACAGCATATTATAGTATAAAATTCGAATATAATCTCACAACAAAACAAGCTGTCATTGAATCATAAAAGTATTTAACTTGCTTATTGGCCTTTTAAATTGAGTGAGGTAGCCTGTAATCCCAGCATTTTGGGAGGCCGAGGCAGGCGGATCACGAGATCAGGAGATTGAGACCATCTTGGCTAACACGGTGAAACCCTGTTTCTACTAAAAATAGAAAAAATTAGCCAGGTGTGGCGGCGGGTACCTGTGGTCCCAGCTACTTGGGAGGCTGAGGCAGGAGAATGGTGTAAACCCAGGAGGCGGAGCTTGCAGTGAGCAGAGATTGTGCCACTGCACTCCAGCCTGGGTGACAGAGCGAGACTCCGACTCAAAAAATAAATAAATAAGAGAGTAAGGTTAAATTAAAGAATCAAAGCTTCTTCACATCCCTACAGAGTTCTTATGGTTAAACTCAACGTTTATGGAGTAACACATAATTGCCCCTTCTGTTAGCCCCACTCTCTTTCTAGTACACCATCTCCTACAGCATATAAAATGTTTTAGTAACATTTACCAAGAAACAAAACCTGCCTTCATCTCTATGGCAGAGTCTTACTAGATGCTGACTGTATTAGTCTGTTCTCATACTCCTAATAAAGACATACCCAAAACTGGGTAATTTATAAAGGAAAGAGGGTTTTTTTTGTTTTTTTGTTTTTGTTTTTTTGAGATGGAGTCTAGCTCTGTCACCCAGGCTGGACTGCAGTGGCATGATCTCCGCTCACTGCAAGCTCCACCCCCTGGGGTTCATGCCATTCTCCTGCCTCAGTCTCCCGAGTAGCTGGGACTACAGGCGCCCACCACCATGCCCGGCTAATTTTTTTGTATTTTTAGTAGAGACGGGGTTTCACTGTGTTCGCCAGGATGGTCTCGATCTCCTGACCTTGTGATCTGCCTGCTTCGGCCTCCCAAAGTGCTGGAATTACAGGCATGAGCCACCACACCCAAAGTGCTGGGATTACAGGCGTGAGCCACCGCACCCGGCCTATAAAGTAAAGAGGTTTAATTGACTCACAGTTCCACATGGCTGGGGAGGCCTCACAATCATGGCAGAAGGCAAAGGAGGAGCAAAGTCACATTTTACATGGCAGCAGGCAAAAAGAGCATGTGCAGGGGAACTTCCCTATATAAAACCATCAGAACTTGTGAGATTTATTCACTGTCACAAGAACAGTACAGGAAAGACCCATCCCCATGATTCAATTACTTCCCACCAGGTGCCTCCCATGACACCTGGGAATTATGGAAGCTACAATTCAAGATGAGATTTGGGTGGGGACACAGACAAACCATGTCATTCACCAATCCTGTTTCCTTTTCCTGGATTCACAGGCCTCCTTGCATTTAGATTGAAAAAGGCAATTGAGTTCTGGCCAGTGGAATGAAGATAAATGTGATATACCCAACTTCAAAGCACAGCTCCTGAAATGCTCTATGTAATTTTCATGTAATTTTTATGTTCTCTCTTTTCTCTCCCCAGCTGAAAGCAAAGAACTCTTTAGATAGTGGAGTCTCACTGGAAAAAGCACAGACCCTTGAGTGTACTGCTTGGAGGAGAGCTACCCTGGAGCATTTGCTCCAGATTCTGCTTTAGCAAAAAATAAACTTTTGCTGCATAAAGTATCTTGGTTTTTTGTTGTTGGGTTTTTTCTTTTTTCACACAAACTCTTTTCCGTAATCAGTAAATGCAGGTTGTAGTGGTCATTCTTGTTTGCATACCCAGCTCTCATTTTCAGGGCCAGCTGCATGCGTGTATGCATAAACCATATAGTTGCACAGAACCCTGCACTCAGAAAGGCCCCATGTTTGGTTTAATGCTCTGATGTTACCATCTTGAAATTCTCAATTTTGTTTTTGAACTTGTGTTTTGTAAGTGAAATTGGAGGGACAATAGAGCATGAGCAGAGCTGAGACATGCAATATGCATGTCCACTCACTCCTTGCCATGCCATTTGCATATAGCATTTGCATTGTCCTATTTAAATAGAATTTCACCGAAGTCACAATGCATGAAAGTTCAGCAAGATTCAGAGTAAGAACAACATAGGCACATTACAACTGAGTAGGTGGGGTCACTGTCAGCCCTAAGAGGTCAAGCTTCCTGTGTATCAGAACTTGTTCTAATGCAAGAAGAAGACAATGGCAGTCTAAAAAACACAAAGCACCAAGAAACTCTATCATATCCTTTCCTATTGCTTTCCTGATTTAGCTAACCCCTTATGCTGAAAATGATGACACAGAAGGAAAGGGGAAGAAAGAGCAACCCATCTTTTCCTTTTCTTTTCAGTTTTTTCCTCATCCATAAGAAGGTAGAGAGTGTGGTAGAATATGTATGTGTACATCAAGAAGTGACATAAAAACAGTTGACTTTTGTACAGCATTTTGACTGTTCTGGTAACAAATACATCATACATGTACAAAGTATGAAATAAGAATTGTGTAATTTCAGTGATTCCACATACAAGTTAAATGGTCTTATATTTGCATTTAAAACCAGCATTGCGGCCGGGCACAGTGACTCATGCCTGTAATCCCAGCACTTTGGGAGGCTGAGGCGGGCAGATCATGAGGTCAGGAGATCGAGACCATCCTGGCCAACGTGGTGAAACCCCGTTTCTACTAAAAATACAAAAATTAGCTGGGTGTGGTGGCGCATACCTTTAATCCCAGCTACTCAGGAGGCTGAGGCAGGAGAATCACTTGAACCCGGGAAGAGGAAGTTGCAGTGAGCCGAGATGGTGCCACTGCACTCTAGCCTGGCGACACAGCGAGACTCCATTTAAACAACAACAACAAAAAACCAGCATTGCATAATGTAAAGATGGTGAAAAGTCTTTGCAATGATTTTAATTTTACTTATACTTAATTTTAACTTTAATCTTTACTTAGAATGACATTAAATATCAAAAACACCATAAGTCAAGAAAGAAACTGTGAAAGAAAGGAAATGCCTTTATATTCCAGTATTTTTGTTGTTATTGTGGTTAAGAGATGGGGTCTTGATTTGTTGCCCAGGCCAGACTTAAATTCCTGGGCTCAACAATCCTCCTGTGTAACTGCGACTATAGGTGTATGCCACCTCACCTGGCTTTCTAGTACCTTTAGTGACACTTTTTTCCTGCCTTTTGAGTAAGGAGCTCCATACTTTGATGAGGGGAACAGGCTCTGCAAATTATGTATTAATAGCAGACCCTGAATTCACCCCTTACTCTTTCCTAACAGAACCCTGATTAAGACATGTATCCCCTTAGCTTCCCTCACACAGCACATGTGACTCTGGGGAAGCCAGAAACACTTTTGGCTCAAAGGCCAAGATCTGGTTGGTAAGTCAAACACCACACTCCATTCCCTGGAAATGTACCCATTCTCTGGACAGGTACATACCTCCATAGTCTAGTCAGTGTATATCACAGAACTCCTGCTTAAAACCTCAAGATGAAAAAGTCTCTTCTTTCATTGGGTGTCATCAGGTCAGGATATGATGTCTGGAACTTCCACAGCCAGTACTCAGTGACTGATATACTACTACTCACTATTACCTTGAGGTTGAAGCAAACGTGTGGAACGGGGCAAAGCTGAAAGATCTGTAGGAAAATGGACCTAGAACTGTCAGGAAGTGGGCTGGGGGAGACAGAGAGCACTAGCTGAGCTAACAGGTATCAGAGTCGCCAATTAGACCAACAAACCAAAAATGAAAGAGTAGCATTTACGGCAAGGATATAAACAAGAGTCTAAAACCGGAGAAAGTGCCTACTGTTTCTGTTCCATTTCCCCCATGGAACTGCGCACTAGCCTTGGGTCACATGGGTCAGCACGGATATAGGGGGTCATGGAGTCATATCGCTGTTAAGGGATCCCTGAAGAAAAAGCTCCAGAAGTTTTATGGACTCTGAGGTGGAGTAGGGGAAGGCAAGGGGGAACGGCTGGGAGTGGAAAAGTACTGAGTACCTAGGCAACCTGGAAAAGAATGTCAAAGTTTCCCCTCCCCTTCCCATAAGGAGGCCTCAGCAGAGAAGCCTAAAGAACCCTCTCCCCAGCCAGGCACAGTGGCTCATGCCTGTAATCCCAACACTTTGGGAGGCCAAGGCTGGCAGATTGCTTGAGCTACTGAGTTCGAGAGCAGCCTAGGCAACATGGCAAAACCCTGTCTCTACAAAAACTATAAAAAATTAGCCTGGCATGGTGGCATCCACCTTAGTCCCAGCTATTCAGGAGGCTGAGGTGGGAGGAGTGCTTGAGCCCAGGAAGCCAAGGCTGCAGTGAGCTGAGATTGTAACACTGCATTCCAGCCTGGGTGACAGAGCCAGACCCTCTCTCAAAAGAGAGAGAGAAAAAAAAAAAAAAAGCCTCTGCACAAGGCCTCACATAAAGAAACCTAGGAATGAAGGAAGCACCAGGGATAGGAAGGCAAATATTTATAGTCATGAGTTGCTTCAGAACAGGGTAAGTTCTGAGAAATGCATTGTTGGGTGATTTTGGGTTCATTGTGTGAACATTATAGAGTATACCAGCACAAACATAGATGGCATAACCTACCTAGGCTATATAGTACAGCCTATTGCTCCCAGGCTACCAACTTGTACAATATGTTACTATACTGAATACTGTAGGCAATTATAACACAGTGGTAAGGCTTTATATATCTAAAAATACCTAAACACAAAAAAGGCACAGTCAAAATATGGTATAATAATCTTATGGAACCAACACCTTCGAATATGTTGTTGGCTGAAATGCTGTTATGTGGCCCGTGACTGTATCAGAGCCTGCAGCACACTAGCTGTGCACCAAGTCTGTGGAAGGGAGGGCAGCTTTCCTCCACGAGGGCTGCCAGGTAGAGGCTTTGTAATCACCTGCAGTCAGACAGACCTGAAAAACCACACGTAGGTTTTTAACCAGGAGCTGACAGACCTGAAAAATCACACATGGGTTTCTAACCAGGAGCTGGACTCCTCAAGAACTAAGTGAAACCCAAAGCCTATCCTACCTCTGAACTTACATGAACCAAATATTTCTTCTGAAGCTATCTGTTATTTGAGCCTAAATCATTTTAATTTATATGTTCCTGTATCCATCCAGTAACTCAAATCAGAAAACCTAAGAGTGAATCTTGATTCCTGTTTTTCTCATACATCACTATGCCCAATACATCAGCAATTCCTATCTAGTCTACCACCAGAACATATCTAAGATCCATCACGTTTCCTCCACCTCAACTTTCCCCACCTTAGTCCAGGCCACAGCACTTCTCACTTAGACTACTTCAATTGGCTTCTAACTGGTTTTCTGTCTTGCACCCATGCTTCATTTTAATCTGTCCTCCACATAGCACCAAGAGTGATCAGGCTGGGCATGGTGGCTTACTCCTGTAATCCCCACATTTAAGGAAGCTGAGGTTGGGGATCGCTCCTGTCCAGGAAGGAGTTAGAGACCAGCCTGAGCAATATAGTAAGATCCCGTATCTACAAAAGTTAAAAAAAAAAAAAAAAGCCATGTGTGGTGGTGTACACTCATACTCCCAGCTACTCCAGAGGCTGAGGCAGGAGGATCCCTTGAGCCCAGGAGTTCAAGGTTACAGCGAGCTATGATTGCACCACTGCACTCCAGCGTGAGCAAAAAAGGGTAATAATCTTTTATTTATTTATTTTAACTTTTTTAGAGTCAAGGTCCCACTCTCTTGCCCAGGCTAAAGTGCAGTGGCGTGATCATAGCTCACAGCAGCCTCACACCCTTGAGCTCAAGTGATCCTCCTGCCTCAGCCTCCCAAGTAGTTTGGACTACAGGCGTGTGCCACCATGCCTTGCTAATTTTTGTTTTTGTTTGTTTGTTTTGTTTTGAGATGGATTTTCATTCTTGTTGCCCAAGCTGGAGTGCAATGGCCTGATCTCCGCTCACTGCAACCCCCGCCTCCCAGGTTCAAGCGGTTGTCCTGTTTCAGCCTCCCCAGTAGCTGGGATTACAGGCATGCATCACCATGCCCAGCTAATTTTAATCTGTATTAAAATTAATAGTTTATATTTTAGTAGAAATGTGTTTTCACCATGTTAGCCAGGCTGGTCTTGAACTCCTGACCTCAGGTGATCTGCCCACCTTGGCCTCCCAAAGTGCTGGGATTATAGGCATGAGCCACCATGCCCATCCTAATTTTTGTATTTTTTGTAGAGACAGTCTTACTATGTTGCCTAGGCTTGTCTCAAACTCCTGGGCTCAAGCAATCCTCCTGCCTCAGCCTCCCAAAGTGCTGGGATTACAGACATGAGCCACTGCAGCTGACCTGTGATCATCTTAAAACCCAAATTTGAATGTTGGGCATGGTGGCATGTGCCTCTAGTCCCAGCTACTCAGGAAGTCCCTTGAGCCCAGTCCAGCCTGAGCAACATAGCAAGACCTCATCTCTATAAGACCCTGTCTCTATAAAAACAAGGGGAAAAATGACATAAATTTAATCACATCACTCTCCTGCTTAAACATTTTCATGACCCTCAGAGTAAACTTCAGTTTGCTACCTAAGAGACCTTACACAATGGAGCACTAAATGTCACTATAAGCTTCATCCTATGTCCCATCTTCATCTGTCTCTGCTACACTCTAGCCATATGAGTCTTTTTGAAATTCATCAAATACCCTAAGCTCTTTCCAAATACCATTCCCTCTGCCTGGAATGCTGCACCCACCTTCAGTGATTCCCTCCTTTTCATCTTTATGTATAGGCTAAATGTCACTGCTTCAAAAAACCTTCCCTGGCCACTCTATTTAAATAGTCTCGACTGGGTGTGGTGGCTCTCACCTGTAATCCCAGCACTTTAGGAGGCTGAGGCAGGTGGATCACCTGAGGTCAGGAGTTCATGGCCAACATGGTGACACCCTGTGTCTACTAAAAAAACAAAACAAAACAAAACAAAAAACAACCAAAAAAAAACCCAAAAATTAGCCGGGTGTGGTGGCACATGTGTATAGTCCCAGATACTCAGGAGGCTGAGGCAGGACAATCACTTAAACCCAGGAGGTAGAGGTTGCAGTGAGCTGAGATTGCATCACTGCACTCCAGCCTGGGTGACAGAATGAGACTTGGTCTCTAAATAAATAAATAAATAAATAGTCTCTACTGTCATTACCTATCACGTGTCTTTGTTTCCTTCATACTATGCTTCCTCAATTTGAAACATTTTCAGTGCCTCTCCCCCATTATACTATATGTGAAAAGAAAGCAGGGATCTTTTCTAATTTATCCACCAATTCCCCAGTGCTTAGAATACCCCAGTCATATCTATGACCTCTATAAACATTTATTAACCAAAGAATAGGAAAATGAATGAGTTATCACCAAATACGTGCTGAGGTTACTAGGAAGGAGGTGACGAGATGCAAAATCTCAAAATGAGTAAGAGAGAATCTCTTTTTAAAAAACAGAAAGAGGCCAGACATGGTGGCTCACGCCTGTAATGCCTGCTCTTTGGGAGGACGAGGCAGGAGGACTGTTTGTACCTATGAGTTCAAGACCAGCACGAGCAACATAGGGAGACCCCATCTCTACAAAAGACCAAAAAGGCTAGCTGGGCGTGGTGGTGCCTGTAGTCCCAGCTACTTGAAAGGCTGAGGAGAGAGGATTACTTGAACCTGGGAGATCAAGGATGCAGGGGGCCATGATAGTGCCACTGTACTCCAGCCTGGGCAACAAAGCAAGACCCTGGCTCAAAACAAAATGAAATCAGAGTGAATCTCTGCTTTCTAAGAGTGAATCTCATCTTTCTAACGTGTCAGAAAAGATGAACTCATTCTAGCTCAGTTAGGTTTTTGTTACTTTCACCAGAGTCCTAATGCAGAGCTCACTTGCTCTGAGTGTATACATTAAATAAATATATGTGATATATAATATTATAACAAATATAAATATAAGTAATATATGTGTATAATAATATATAAATGTATGTGAAATATAAACATAAGTATAAATGTATTGTACACTGCACATAAAACTACTCTTGAACTCTAGACTATGCTTCCCTTCTTGTGCCCTCTCCTTCCTGTTCCCTGTCATGTCTAACTCCCATGCACTGAGGTATTTGCCCAGAATGGAAGGAGGCAGTTGAAAGGGGACAATGGAATTGTCAGACCCAAGTAAAACAGCTCCAAGCAGCTGGACGTAGTGGCTCACAGCTGTAATCCCAGCACTTTGGGAGGCTGAGGTAGGCGGGTCATGAGGTCAGGAGTTTGAGACCAGCCT
>NW_012108031.1:484883-485933 GCF_000951045.1 Mandrillus leucophaeus | reverse complement strand
AGTTAAAAAAAAAAAAAAAAGCCATGTGTGGTGGTGTACACTCATACTCCCAGCTACTCCAGAGGCTGAGGCAGGAGGATCCCTTGAGCCCAGGAGTTCAAGGTTACAGTGAGCTATGATTGCACCACTGCACTCCAGCCTGAGCAAAAAAGGGTAATAATCTTTTATTTATTTATTTTAACTTTTTTAGAGTCAAGGTCCCACTCTCTTGCCCAGGCTAAAGTGCAGTGGCGTGATCATAGCTCACAGCAGCCTCACACCCTTGAGCTCAAGTGATCCTCCTGCCTCAGCCTCCCAAGTAGTTTGGACTACAGGCGTGTGCCACCATGCCTTGCTAATTTTTGTTTTTGTTTGTTTGTTTTGTTTTGAGATGGATTTTCATTCTTGTTGCCCAAGCTGGAGTGCAATGGCCTGATCTCCGCTCACTGCAACCCCCGCCTCCTAGGTTCAAGCGGTTGTCCTGTTTCAGCCTCCCCAGTAGCTGGGATTACAGGCATGCATCACCATGCCCAGCTAATTTTAATCTGTATTAAAATTAATAGTTTATATTTTAGTAGAAATGTGTTTTCACCATGTTAGCCAGGCTGGTCTTGAACTCCTGACCTCAGGTGATCTGCCCACCTTGGCCTCCCAAAGTGCTGGGATTATAGGCATGAGCCACCATGCCCATCCTAATTTTTGTATTTTTTGTAGAGACAGTCTTACTATGTTGCCTAGGCTTGTCTCAAACTCCTGGGCTCAAGCAATCCTCCTGCCTCAGCCTCCCAAAGTGCTGGGATTACAGACATGAGCCACTGCAGCTGACCTGTGATCATCTTAAAACCCAAATTTGAATGTTGGGCATGGTGGCATGTGCCTCTAGTCCCAGCTACTCAGGAAGTCCCTTGAGCCCAGTCCAGCCTGAGCAACATAGCAAGACCTCATCTCTATAAGACCCTGTCTCTATAAAAACAAGGGGAAAAATGACATAAATTTAATCACATCACTCTCCTGCTTAAACATTTTCATGACCCTCAGAGTAAACTTCAGTTTGCTACCTAAGAGACCTTA
>NW_012108031.1:479777-483268 GCF_000951045.1 Mandrillus leucophaeus | reverse complement strand
TTGTACCTATGAGTTCAAGACCAGCACGAGCAACATAGGGAGACCCCATCTCTACAAAAGACCAAAAAGGCTAGCTGGGCGTGGTGGTGCCTGTAGTCCCAGCTACTTGAAAGGCTGAGGAGAGAGGATTACTTGAACCTGGGAGATCAAGGATGCAGGGGGCCATGATAGTGCCACTGTACTCCAGCCTGGGCAACAAAGCAAGACCCTGGCTCAAAACAAAATGAAATCAGAGTGAATCTCTGCTTTCTAAGAGTGAATCTCATCTTTCTAACGTGTCAGAAAAGATGAACTCATTCTAGCTCAGTTAGGTTTTTGTTACTTTCACCAGAGTCCTAATGCAGAGCTCACTTGCTCTGAGTGTATACATTAAATAAATATATGTGATATATAATATTATAACAAATATAAATATAAGTAATATATGTGTATAATAATATATAAATGTATGTGAAATATAAACATAAGTATAAATGTATTGTACACTGCACATAAAACTACTCTTGAACTCTAGACTATGCTTCCCTTCTTGTGCCCTCTCCTTCCTGTTCCCTGTCATGTCTAACTCCCATGCACTGAGGTATTTGCCCAGAATGGAAGGAGGCAGTTGAAAGGGGACAATGGAATTGTCAGACCCAAGTAAAACAGCTCCAAGCAGCTGGACGTAGTGGCTCACAGCTGTAATCCCAGCACTTTGGGAGGCTGAGGTAGGCGGGTCATGAGGTCAGGAGTTTGAGACCAGCCTTACCAACATGGTGAAACCCCAACTCTACTAAAAATATAAAAATTGGCCAGGTGTGGTGGCATGTGCCTGTAATCCCAGCTACTCAGGAGGCTGAGGCAGGAGAATAGCCCGAACCTGGGAGGCGGAGGTTGCAGTGAGCTGAGATCATGCCACTGCACTCCAGCCTGGGTGACAGAGCAAGACTCTGTCCCAAAAAGAAAAAGGCTCTAAGCTAGCGATTAACAACTTTCTTTGCCTTGAGGAACAAATCAGAAAAAGTAAAATTATTTTTGAACTTAAAAAAAAATAATATCTTAACTTTAAAAATCAGAAATACAATTTCTATAACAGTTCTTAAGAATCTGCTTATTAATTTCCTGTCACTGATTGACTAAAATTTCAAAAACTAAGTTATTAATACACACTAATTATTATGCTGAATCTTTGAATAAATTTGTTGCTAAGTATCCTAAAGGCTAGCCTTTCTTTATTTCTCTCTTTCTCTCTCTCTCTCTCTCTCTCTCTCTCCTTCTTTCAGATAGTGTCTCACTGTCACCTAGGCTGAAGTGTGGTGGTGAGATCTCGGCTCACTGCAACCTCCTCCTCCTGGGTTCAAGTGATTCTCCTGTCTCAGCCTCCTGAATAGCTAGGACTACAGGCGCATGTAGCCACACCCGGCTAATTTTTGTATTTTTAGTAGAGACAGGGTTTCACCATATTGGTCAGGCTGGCCTCAAACTCCTGACCTCGGGTGATCCACCCACCTCAGCCTCTCAAAGTACTGGGATTACAGACATGAGCTACCACAGCTGGCCAAGGCTGGTGCTTCTTTTCTTAATGACCTTGTAAGCATCTTAACTGGAAAAAGGAGTTTGTCTTATAGTGCCTCTTACATTGAATTCTTTAAAATAAGAAGTTTTGTTAAAAACAATAATGAACAAACCAACCCCAAAAAATACAAGGAAGCACCTCTCCAATCACTCACTGCTAAACTCATTGGCTAAGTTTGGCCCCATAACTGTACGCTGCATAGTCTTCATGTACCTCCTAAGTCCCTAGTCGTGTGGCACTCTCCAGAGGCCCTATCTGGGTAGACCTAACTATTTCCAGAATACACAAGGAAGCCAAGTCTGTTTTATCTGCTACCAGCAGAGGGTGTTCATTCCTTTTTCCATTTTTAAATTTTGCATCATACTGCTGAGTAACATTTTTAGTACAAGAACATGACTTTAAAACTGCAGCTTTTGACATACATAGGACTCCACTTCTTAGGAGTTAGGGAAATTGCAGTATTTTCTGGTTAAATGACTCAGATCTCTGAAAAAAACCCTTTCTTACACAATGAAACCTCCCCCTTAGGGTTACCCTTCTTTTAGTCATCACAGCACTGCCAAATAGTGATACAATCTCACTCTGTAATTAGTTTTCTATTGCTGTTATAACAAGTTACCACAGGTGGTGGCTCAAACAGTACAAATGTATGTCCAAGTGCAGTGGCTCATGCCTGTAATCCCAGCACTTTGAGAGGCCGAGGCGGGCAGATCACTTGAGGTCAGGAGTTCGAGACCAGCCTGGCCAACATGGCAAAATCCCATCTCTACTAAAAATATAAAAAATTAGCCGGGCATGGTGGCATATGCCTGTAATCCCTGCTACTTGGGAGGCTGAGGTAGGAGAATCACTTGAACCTGGGAGGCAGGGGTTGCAGTGAGCCAAGATTATGCCACTGTACTCCACCCTGGGCAACAGAGTAAGACTCTGTCTCAAAAAAAAAACAAACAAGTTCTCACAGTTCTGTAGGTTAGCAGCCCAACACGATCTCACTGGGCTAAAATCAAGGTGTTGGCAAGGCTGCGCTCCCTGGTGAAGGCCATAAGGAACAATCAGTGTCCTTGTTTATTCTAGCTTTCAGAGGCCATCTACTTCCTCAGCTCATGCTCCCCTTTCCCCACCTTCCAAGCAGCAATGACAAGTGATTCTTTCTTATGTTGCATCTCTGAGCTTTTCCATTGTTCCACCTCCCTCTGACTCACTCCTTCTGGTCTTCTTTCACTTTTAAGAACCCCTATGATTACATTGGGCCCACCTGAATAATCCATGCTCCCATGATCCTCTCCCTAGCTTAAAATCAGCTGATTAGCAACTTTAATTCCATCTGCGATCTTAATTCCCCTTTGCTATTAACACATTCAGAGATGCCAGGGATTAGGACATGGACATCTTTGGAGGACATTATTCTGCCTGCCACGATCTCTGTGTCCTTGTTTAGCAGCCCCTAAATGTCCACCCATCTCCTTACTTCCCTGTCTCCAGGAATCACTGACATAAATTTTTATCATTTGGTAATTGCTAATTTCATTAAGTTGAATTTATGGAATTGTATCTCCTTTGTTCCTCTTGCATGGGATTACCCAGTTTTAAAATTATCCTTATTTGTTGGTAAAATAATAGGATATCTGGGATTTGCTTTAAAATGATTTGTTAGTCAGGGGGAATGACAGGGCAAATAGATAAAATAAGGCAAAAGGATGGTAATTGTTGAAGTTGGGTGAAGTTTCAAGTGGTTATAATAAAAAGTTTTTTTTTTTAAATGTAGACCTCACTGAGAAGTCAATGGACTTTTCCTCTTCTTGTTTCTTGAGTAGTTGAGAGAAAAACGATTGATGATAACAGTTGAAACTGCATACCAAAACGCCACTATTAAATGCCCCAATTCAAAATGCAATTGACTTTTTAAAAAACTTGATGAGCTGGGAGTGATGGCACA
>NW_012108031.1:476967-479727 GCF_000951045.1 Mandrillus leucophaeus | reverse complement strand
GCAGTATTTTCTGGTTAAATGACTCAGATCTCTGAAAAAAACCCTTTCTTACACAATGAAACCTCCCCCTTAGGGTTACCCTTCTTTTAGTCATCACAGCACTGCCAAATAGTGATACAATCTCACTCTGTAATTAGTTTTCTATTGCTGTTATAACAAGTTACCACAGGTGGTGGCTCAAACAGTACAAATGTATGTCCAAGTGCAGTGGCTCATGCCTGTAATCCCAGCACTTTGAGAGGCCGAGGCGGGCAGATCACTTGAGGTCAGGAGTTCGAGACCAGCCTGGCCAACATGGCAAAATCCCATCTCTACTAAAAATATAAAAAATTAGCCGGGCATGGTGGCATATGCCTGTAATCCCTGCTACTTGGGAGGCTGAGGTAGGAGAATCACTTGAACCTGGGAGGCAGGGGTTGCAGTGAGCCAAGATTATGCCACTGTACTCCACCCTGGGCAACAGAGTAAGACTCTGTCTCAAAAAAAAAACAAACAAGTTCTCACAGTTCTGTAGGTTAGCAGCCCAACACGATCTCACTGGGCTAAAATCAAGGTGTTGGCAAGGCTGCGCTCCCTGGTGAAGGCCATAAGGAACAATCAGTGTCCTTGTTTATTCTAGCTTTCAGAGGCCATCTACTTCCTCAGCTCATGCTCCCCTTTCCCCACCTTCCAAGCAGCAATGACAAGTGATTCTTTCTTATGTTGCATCTCTGAGCTTTTCCATTGTTCCACCTCCCTCTGACTCACTCCTTCTGGTCTTCTTTCACTTTTAAGAACCCCTATGATTACATTGGGCCCACCTGAATAATCCATGCTCCCATGATCCTCTCCCTAGCTTAAAATCAGCTGATTAGCAACTTTAATTCCATCTGCGATCTTAATTCCCCTTTGCTATTAACACATTCAGAGATGCCAGGGATTAGGACATGGACATCTTTGGAGGACATTATTCTGCCTGCCACGATCTCTGTGTCCTTGTTTAGCAGCCCCTAAATGTCCACCCATCTCCTTACTTCCCTGTCTCCAGGAATCACTGACATAAATTTTTATCATTTGGTAATTGCTAATTTCATTAAGTTGAATTTATGGAATTGTATCTCCTTTGTTCCTCTTGCATGGGATTACCCAGTTTTAAAATTATCCTTATTTGTTGGTAAAATAATAGGATATCTGGGATTTGCTTTAAAATGATTTGTTAGTCAGGGGGAATGACAGGGCAAATAGATAAAATAAGGCAAAAGGATGGTAATTGTTGAAGTTGGGTGAAGTTTCAAGTGGTTATAATAAAAAGTTTTTTTTTTTAAATGTAGACCTCACTGAGAAGTCAATGGACTTTTCCTCTTCTTGTTTCTTGAGTAGTTGAGAGAAAAACGATTGATGATAACAGTTGAAACTGCATACCAAAACGCCACTATTAAATGCCCCAATTCAAAATGCAATTGACTTTTTAAAAAACTTGATGAGCTGGGAGTGATGGCACAAGACTATAGTCCGAGACCAAGCGTTCACGCTATGACTGTACCCCTGCACTTTAGCCTGGGGAACAGCAAAATTTCATCTTTTTTTTTTTTTTTTTTGAGACAGAGTCTCACTGTGTTGCGCAGGCTGGAATGCAGTGGCATGATCTCAGCTCACTGAAACCTCCACATCCTGGGTTCAAGCAATTCTCATGCCTCCGCCTCCCGAGTGGCTGGGATTACAGGCTTATAGGCGCCCACAACCATGCCCAGCTAATTTTTGTAGTTTTAGTAGAAACAGGGTTTCACCATGTTGGCCAGGTTGGTCTCAAACTCCTGACCTCAAGTGATCCACCCGCCTTGGCCTCCCAAAGTGCTGGGATTACAGATGTGAGCTACCGCACCTGGCCAAGATTTCATCTTTAAAAAAATTAAAATAAAAAAAAACTTCATTGAGATATAATTTAAATACAATAAAATGCTGTTAGCTGATGGAGTGGCACACTCCTGTCCCAGCTACTCAGGGGAATCACTTGAGCCCAGGAGTCCAAGGCTTTTGTGAGCTATGGTCCGGCCTGTGAATAGCCACTGCATTTCAGCCTGGCAACACAGTAAGACCTCATCTATTTAAAAAATATATGCTGTTGACTTTTTGTAAAATTAAACTTTCTATTTTGAGAAAATTGTAGAAGAGAGATCTTTCTACAACTGGATATGAATCTACAATTTTCTCAAAATGGAAACTTGGTATATATCTTATCCAGTTTTCCACAATGGTAACATCTTGCAAAACCGTATCACAACCAGGATATTGAAATCAATGCAGTCAAGACACAGAACATTTCATTACCAAAGGTTCCTTCACGTTGCCCTTTTATAACCATTTTCTGTCTGGGTGTTGAATGTTTATAGTATATTCCAAATGAAAACTTTTCCATGACTTTTACATGTCTTCCTCTTAGCTTTACATAGGAACTGTGAGCAACTGCTTAAAATTACTGAAACCTATTTTTCCAGAGCTCTCAAACATACTGCCTGAATCTATTTTCTGATGTGATCCTAAAATTATATTGACTAAATCTTAGGAGCCATAGATAGACTACCAAAATATCAGCTGAAATAAGGGCTTGAGAGCAGCAAAGAGGGTCGTGAAGAGGCATCCTGGTCCTCCAGAGATCAAAGCAGCACAGTGGGTTCCAGGGCAGTCAGTATTACAGAGCCCTTTTTTTTTTGAGATGGAGTCTCGCTCTGTCGCCCAGGCTGGAGTGCAGTGGCCGGATCTCAGCTCACTGCAAGCTCCGCC
>NW_012108031.1:471809-476746 GCF_000951045.1 Mandrillus leucophaeus | reverse complement strand
AGAGCCCTTGACCAGGAAGTCAACAATGTGACAGACACCATCACTGGGAGCTGCCCTCTCCAATGTCCATTCTCCTCCCTCCTCTCAGTTAAAGGCCTCATTTAAAAGCTTACATGTCCTTGTCTGTCTCACAGCTATATGTTGCTAGATGTGGAACTGCATTTGGCCAAGGAGATACAAGCATAATGGTAGTCTAGAACCCTTGGAAAGTTTTTAAAAGAAAGCAGAAGCCTCTTTGCTACCCCTTCCTCTTTGTCCCTTCTTGTGGCCAGCAATCGGTCACCTGATCAGAGTAGCAAAATAGAAGACTCTCTGGTCCCCGATGACCTTGGAGCCACTAAAGCAGCTCCGGAGTGCCTATTTCTAGAATTCTTTTACTGAGCGAGAGACAGAAAGAAATTTCTACCTTGTTTAAGCCATGATACTGGCTTTCTTCTGTTATATGTAGACAGTAGTCCAAACTGACATAAGCAATCCTCTCCTTATGGAGAGGTAAAGGCAGTTCTCAGTTAAGGCTTGAGAGTGCACTTTTGCTTTGGACAAAAACATTTTAATAGGCCCTTTGATCATACAAAATTAAAGCCCCAAAACTATTACAGACAGAAGAGTTTGAGACAATTGAAGGTAAAAAACAGCTCTGAGGAATGATGCGAAGCTTTATCTTCCTCTGAGCAGAGTTGAGGCTCTGCAGAAAGAGGATTATGAGGTTGGAAGAAGAGAGAAGAAGCAGGCAGGAAGGATTTCCTCTTTTTAGAGGAAAAAAAAAAAAAAGGCTATAGTTGAGGGCCTGCATCCAGGGTAGGGCTCCAGGTCATAGAATCCCCATCTATCACCTACAATTTCAAAGATGCTCCTGGCACCAGAGGCCTAAGGAGGGTGACAGCTGGAAGAGCAGCCCGCTGCACAGATGGATCTAGGAGCCAGAATATCAATATGCTTTCATTTTAAGGGGGATTCTTTGTCCTTTTCTGCAAGGTAATTTTCTTTGCTAATGTCCAAGTGTAGTGAGCATCTGCCTTTTTAAGAAACAAACAAACAAACAAACAAACTTCTCAGCATTCATTTTCTCTCTGGAAACATAAAGTTGATTTTCCTTCAGGAGCAACTCCTCCCCTACTCTCATTCATGTATTCTGAGTGGGTTTGATTCCTCATCTCCAACCCCTCCACCCTCACTCCAACCTCCAAGAACACTTGTCACCATGGCTATTTAAGAAATAAGCCAGGAGGCCGGGTGCGGTGGCTCACACCTGTAATCCTAGCACTTTGGGAGGCCAAGGCAGGTGAACCACCTGAGGTCAGGAGTTTGAGACCAACCTGGTCAACGTGGAGAAACCCCGTCTCTATTAAAAAAATACAAAAATTAGCTGGGTGTGGTGGCACATGCCTATAATCCCAGCTATTCAGGAGGCTGAGGCTGGAGAATCACTTGAACCCAGGAGGCGGAGGTTGCAGTAAGCTGAGATCGTGCCATTGCACTCCAGCCTGGGCAACTAGAGCAAGACTCTGTCTCAAAAAAACAAAACAAAACAAAATAAAAACAAAAAACAATTACTAAGTCTTATTCGTTCTATAGAGATCGTACCACTGCACTCTAGCCTGGGTGACAGAGTGAGACTCCATCTCAAAAAAAAAAAAAAAAAAAAGCTAGGAACCCAAGCCAAGCTGCCAAAGACCCAATATGGGGATGTTTTCTGAACTTATTGGAAAAGAAATGCTTCTTCTTTCTGCTGGGCTTGCTAAAGTGCTAGGAACATAAGCCTGGGGATTCTAGTGCTTTCTCTGCTACCACTCAGGAAAGCCTGCATGAGAATGAAGCCAAAACAGAAGAAAGCAGGAGAAAGAGATGAAGAGAATCCACTTCCTGTTTCTTTTCTATTTTCTTTCTCAAACTCCATTACTCTGAGTAACCAATTTCTTATCTTACTGTTTGAGCCCTAGAATCCAACTGAGCCTCAAACTACATATATTCCCTGGATCTTTCACACCTTAGCCAACACATTCTCTTTTTCATCATTGTTATTGTTCTTTAAAACCAGTTTGAACAGAATTTTTGTCTCTTGCAACCAAGAGTCCTGACTAACACACTACGTCTGCTCTCACTATGCTTTGGGGAATCAAGGGAGAGGTCTGTACCTACATTTGGAATACATGGTTATTAGGAAAGCAAAGAAGCATTAAAAAAAAGTGTGATAAGAGAGCAAAAGATGATTGGCAGGAGTGGGTCAGCTGTCCAAAGCAAGAGGGTAACCTTGGAAATAGAGACAGAAGCTTAGACCCTGCTAATTTGGCACAAACAAGAATGACCACCAACACTTGGAGAAGTTGAGAAAACTGATTTACAATAATAAAATCGATACATCATGAGTGAAATATGCAATCTGCAGAAAACTGTCTCATGGGTCCAAGTGGGAGAGCTGAATTAGTTCGCTAACATTATTTGCATCTTTAAAAAAACAATGAGTCAACAGGGTACAGAGGGGAAAGCCTGAAAGAGATCTGAGCTGCAGGGTTTGGCACTGCCCCTCAAGTCCCACAGACTAAAGAAACACTGAGTAATGAATTTAACCATCTGCTGGGCAGTACTTCCATATAATGGCTCTAATAGGACCTTTAACCTTGAAAGTCACTCAACTTAGGCTTCATTTCAATTCAACACTCTTCAAGCAACCCTGAGATTACATTTTCACATCCCATGTGACTTTCTGTCAGCACGACTAAGGGCCCTGCAAAAGAGATGGAGGCAGTCCAGATCAAAACCATCTGAGAGACTGGAAAGTCAAACTGCACCCTGGAAGCCAAGTACAAATAGCACATGTAGATGGTCTTAAGCAGAATTAGAATTTTGGGAAGGGATGCGGAATTGGAATGGAAGTGTTGGGTAAGGAGACTACACTGTCCAAGTCAGAGACAGAGTAATAAAAGATCAGGTTGGAAATGAACAAGATTTGGTAACTGTTCTGATTAAACTGGGAGAGTCTGCATCTGGCCTTTGCTGGCTAGTGGCCTCTGAGGGATGGATTTGGTTTAAGGACAGGGAGCCACGTGGCCAGCAATAGGGCCCACTTCTCTTGCTTCTAGTTATTTGCATGGTACACGGCTCCCTGACTTTTAGGGGCCATATCCTTGTTTTCATTAATGTTGAAAATAGCATTTTATCCCTTTGTCCTAAAACTTTTTTCCCTTTATAAATGCAAATGTCCATGAAGGAGGTTAATACATTAACCTTCATCACACAGACATTCTTATCACAAAATTTCTTTTTTTTTAATTTTTTGAGATGGAGCCTCACTCTATCGATAGGCTAGAGTGCAGTGGTGAAATCTTGGCTCACTGCAACCTCCACCTCCCGAGTTCAAACGATTCTCCTGCCTCAGCCTCCCGGGTAGCTGGGACTACAGATGCGCACCACCATGCCTGGCTAATTTTTGTATTTTTAGTAAAGACAGAGTTTCACCATGTTGGCTAGGATGGTCTCGATCTCTTGACCTCATGATCTGCCGACCTCAGCCTCCCAAAGTGCTGTGATTATAGGCGTAAGCCACTGCACCCAGTCAAAAAATTTCTTTTTTAAGCAAAAATCAGTATACTCTATTTTACTACTTAAAAGAGTTTCATTATTTTTAGTAGTAAATCACTTTCTGAACGTTATTTTTCCTAATTTGAATATGAAAAATTAATACAAATCAATGAAAGGACTCACTCTGGGAATAAAGAATACACACACACACACACACACAGACACACACACACACACACATATATATATATATTTTTTTTTGAGGTGGAGTCTTGCTTTGTCTCCCAGGCTGGAGTGCAGTGGCACGATCTCAATTCACTGCAAGCTCTGAAATGTAGGCAATTTTTATGCTTAAAAAGTCCAAGCCATTATATTATTAATATGTAAAAGTGGACTGTCAATTTCCACGCATTTGCCCATATATACCAATATTTTCATGACAGTGAGCTTATGTGAACCAAAAGTATATAAATCTTAAAGATTTTCTACCTCTGGCTTTGGAATGCCATTTCTTCGGAGATATTTGTTTGCGAAAGAATGGCAAATAACGACCAACAGGCAGATTGCCAGGTTTCAAAAGAACTGCTGGTTTGGCATTGTTTCAGTACTACATTAAAATTTTCTGTTCATTAAATTTCCTACAGAAGAAAATTTGCATTGCTAAACTTGAATAATACAGCATGCATCCCTAATTTAGGTAAAACATCCATTCTGCCAGAGCTCTATAATTAGAAAACAACCAAAAAAGCTATTAAAAAAAAATGCTAGTTTTCACAAATTTAAAGTTTTATTTGCAAAGCATCAGCCCCCTCTAACAGGTGCTATGCTTATGATGAATACTGGATTATTGCTCATTTCCCCTGCCCTGCTTATGTCCCCAATCTTACTTACCTCTCCTCTCCTCTTCCTTCTAACCCCATTTCCTTACTCCTAGAAATGTTAACAACCCAGTGTGTATCTTCACATACCTTCTCCCTACTCTCTAAAGAAACATATATACTTGGGGATTTTCTCCTCCCTGTTTTACGCAATAAAATACTATAAATTTATCTGCATTTCCCTTTCTTAGTAAAAACACATAGTGGACATCTCTCCAAGTCAATTGATAGACAGTTCATTCATTCTTTTAAGTAGCTAATATTCTGTGTTGCTTAATATTCAATGAGGTGGATATACCACAACTTAGTCAATAGTTTCTTCTTGAAGGGTATATACTTTTAGTTTTTGGTCTCTACCAAAAGTGCTGCAGTAAAAATCCTTGTATGCAAGTTCTTATGTACTGGTGCCTTTATTTCTAAGAACTAGCAGCAGTGAGATTAGAGGAGCAAAGGAATGCAGATTTAAAATTTTAGGCTGGATGCCATGGCTCAGGCCTGTAATCTCAGCACTTTGGGAGGCTGAGGTGGGTGGATCACTTC
>NW_012108031.1:469232-471029 GCF_000951045.1 Mandrillus leucophaeus | reverse complement strand
GTATGTTTAGTAGAGATGGGGTTTCACATGGTAGCCAGGATAGTCTCGATCTCCTGACCTCATGATCCACCTGCCTCGGCCTCCCAAATAGACCTTTCTTTTACCCTGATAGACAAACAATAGATCAACTGGGTAAAGATACTTGGGTAGCGTTGTTTGTTCTTTCTGTAGTCCGTGAATTTTACTTCACTTTCTCTAGCTTCAGGTTTTTGATGAGAAAAGTGAAGCCGGGCTGATATTTTTCCTTTTAGACTAATGTTATCTCTATATCCAACAGATTATAAGATTATTACTTTTGATTCTTGGAGTTCTAGATTTTTACCAGAATATGCCTCTATGGAGGTATACATTGTTGTCATTGTTGCCATTATTTTTTATCACTCTGACTGAAAGCTGGGCACAGTGGCTCATGCCTGTAATCCCAGCACTTTGTGAGGCTGAGGTGGGAGGATCACTTGAGCCCAGGGGTTTGAGACCAGCCTGGGTAACATAATGAGATTCCATCTCTGCAGAAAATAAAAAAGATTAGTCAGGTGCGGTAGCACGCACCTATGGTCCCAGCTGTAGGGGAGGCTGAGGCAGGAGGATCCCTTGAGACCAGAAGGTTGAGGCTGCAGTGATCCATATTCGAGCCACTGCACTCCAGCCTGGATGATAGAGTGAGAGCTTGTCTCCAAACAAACAAACAAACAAAAACAACTAACTGAAACTCAGTTAAACCTTTAATCTTTTAATTCAAATTGTTCTTTAACTCAGATACATTTCCTTCTTTTTTGTATAATTATTGCTCTCCTCCATTTGTTTCTTTTCTGCCTCTGATAACCATATTTACATGTTGCATCTTCACTATCTATCTTCCAAGTCTTTTGTATTTTTTCACCACTTCTATTGCTTATTTCCTCTCTGTATTTTTAAATCTTTCTTCTACTATTTTTCCCTGTGTTTTGAAATCTTACTTCCACTTAATTTTCTAGACCACCAATTCAGTTTTCACCGTTACCACCCTTTATTTAAAATTTATCTACTAAATTATAAAATTAGAAACCTATGCTTAATGTTTCCAGAAATTCTGTTTCTTGCTATAAATTGAATCTTGATAAATTCTCTTACTCTTTTGGCTGTGGTTTAGGTTGTTGTCTTTCTCCGACAACAGTTTATATTTTGTGGGGAGTCATCTGGTATATTATCTATATCTACTACTATATCTATTATCTACTACTACAAAACAAATCACCTCAAAACTTTGTGCCTGAACACAACAAACGTTTATTATCTCTAGGGAATTCAAGTGGAATACAAGAGTACCCAAAGAAAAGTAAAAGTCTGCTTTCAGCCCCATGACTTCAGTTTCATCTACCCATTTACCTACCCAAAGATAACCATATCCTATAGTTTAAAAAAAAGTCTAAGCATACATTACCACATATATGTATGTAGAAAGATTTTTTGGGTTTTGTTTTGAAATAATTTCAGACTTACAGAAAAATGACAAAAATAGCACAAAAAACATACCCTTCACCCAGACGCCTCAAATATTAGCATTTTACTATTTTAGTTTTATTATCCTTTCTCTCTCTCTATTTTTTTCTGAACAATTTGAGATTGACTTGCAAATATGATGCCACTTTACCACTAAATACTATCAGTGTGTTTCCTAAAAACAAAGACATTTTCCTATATAACCAAAGCACAAGTATAAAAATCAAGAAATTAACATCAATGTAATATTACCTAATCTACAGACCTTATTAAAATTTCACTACTCTACTAGCATTTTAAAATTTATTTTATTTATTT
>NW_012108031.1:468117-469182 GCF_000951045.1 Mandrillus leucophaeus | reverse complement strand
ATCAGTGTGTTTCCTAAAAACAAAGACATTTTCCTATATAACCAAAGCACAAGTATAAAAATCAAGAAATTAACATCAATGTAATATTACCTAATCTACAGACCTTATTAAAATTTCACTACTCTACTAGCATTTTAAAATTTATTTTATTTATTTATTTTTTTGAGATGGAGTCTCACTCTGTCACCAGACTGGAGTGCAGTGGTGCAATCTCAGCTCACTGCAACCTCCACCTTCTGGGTTCCAGTGATTCCCCTGTCTCAGCCTTCCAAGTAGCTGGGATTACAGGTGCATGCCACTATGCCCAGCTAATTTTTGTATTTTTATTAGAGATGGGGTTTCACCATGTTGGCCAAGATGGTCTCCATCTCTTGACCTCGTGATCCACCCACCTCGGCCTCCCAAAGTGCTGGGATTACAGGCGTGAGCTACCTCACCTAGCCTCTACTTGCATATTTTACAGCAAAAGAGAAAAAACTTTTTTTAGTCCGAGATCCAATCCAAGATTTATACTACATTTATTTGTCAGCCTCTTTAGGTCCCTTTAATTTGGAAGAGTTCCTCAGTCTTTATTTTTCTATAGATAACTTTTTTGAAAAAAAATTACAAATAGAATATTTCTATATAGCTATGTCCCATTTATTATTAATATACCTTAGACATTTTCCATTTCATTACATATATATATATGTCATACACTTATTTTACTGACTGCACAGTATACAGTATCAATCAAAATGATGTAGGTTATGCTGTGATAAACACCACCAAAACCTCAGTGGCTTAACAGAACACAAGTTTACCTCTTGTGCATGTGAAATCTGTTGTCCTCTATCAGTGGTCTGGAATGCTTAGCATTTCATGGGCCTCCAACCCAATATGTGTTTCTACAATTGCTGCAGCAGAAGAAAGCATGGAGAATCTCAATGGGCTGCTAAAATGTTCCTCAAATTTCAGGGGCCAAAGCAAATCACATTGGTAAGCTAAACCTCAAAGGGGAAGACATGTATATTCCATGTACTCAGAAGAAGTAATAGAGAAATATTGGTGACCAGTGCCCTGGTG
>NW_012108031.1:464302-467007 GCF_000951045.1 Mandrillus leucophaeus | reverse complement strand
CCAGTTACATACACAGTATTTTTTGATTCTCTTGAACAAGACACAAAGCTAAATAAGCTTTAATTACCTAGTAAGTACTCTTACATTATTTATTTATTTATTTATTTATTTATTTATTTAGATGGAGTTTTACTCTTGTCACCCAGGCTGGAGTGCAATGGTGCAATCTCAGCTCACTGCAACCTCCACCTCCTGGTTCCAGCAATTCTCCTGCCTCAGCCTCCCGAGTATCTGGAATTACAGGTATATGTCATCATGCCCAGCTAATTTTTGTATTTTTAGTAGAGATGGGTTTTTGCCATGTTGGCCAGGCTAGTCTCAAATTCCTGTCCTCAGGTGATCTGCCCACCTTAGCCTCCCTAAGTGCTGCAATTACAGGCGTGAGCCACCGCGCCTGGCCCCCACATTATTTTTAACCCTCAAATTATTTTTTATATTGATAGTTAATTGTACTTACCAACTTAATTTATCGATTTCTATGCTCCTCATTTTTGCTTACATTTAATTTTTTCTCCCTGGGTTTACTGTTCTTCTAACTGAAGTGTGTCTTTTAGTAGATCTTTCACTGTAGGTCTATGGTTAGTAAGTGCTCTTATTTGTAAATATTTGTTTTATATATTTTGTATACCTAAAGATGCACTTTCATTAAGCATTTATTGTCTTTTCTCTACAAAGTAAGCAAGTAGAAGTAGAGAAGTTTTCAATTCCTGATGAATTAATGGATCAATGGTTGCCAACATCACACAGAGAGAGACAGTTATTACATATTTTGTACAAGTCACCTACAGAGAAGTCTAGCCTGAAAATTGTACCTGAATCTGATTAAGCCCATAATCTCACTACCAATTTATAGAAAATACAGAAGACAGAGAAGTGTAAATTACATAGGAATGCAATCAGCAAAATACAGATGTGGGAAACTCTACAAGTCAAATAAAACAACCCAGTTTCTTTCAGAAATAAGCAGAAAAAGGTGGAGCAAAGGGGATTGAAGGGGTAGAGCAGAAGAGACCTAAAAGATGTATATAGTTAGAAGGTAAATTAAGCATCAGAGTTTAGAGGTGCATCATGGGTAACAGCACGATAAAGAAAGCAAGAAAGCAATGAACATAAAACTCAAGATGTAGTTACTTTCAGGGGAAAAGGAAAGGATTGGGATTGGGAAAGGGTAAATGAAGGACCTCTGCTGTTGCTGCAGAGTGGACCCCATTGGAATACAGCAGAGAATGAGACCAAGGCCCAGCTCTCAGGGTGTTTACACCCTATTGGGAGAAATAACCCTATAAATGAATAATGCAATATCAATTCGTGATAATGGAATATAAAACATAGTTGACCCCTAGCCTCCAAATAAGTGCCAGCCAAGTTTCATTATTAAAGTATATAGAAAATATAATTACTTGATAAGGTCAATAAGAAATCAGCTTTTGCAATATATTATGGCCAGTTAAGAGGAAAAAGTAAAGAGAAAAGAAAAGAAATGAAGAGAGAAAAAGAAATAGGGGCATAAAAAGCAAGGCCAAACATGGAAGACACCCACAAAGGCATAAAAACACCCACATCCATAGGGCCAGAACTTTATAGGTAAGATATTTTATTATAGCTACAAATTCATGACTCTACATAGACATAGGGGCTAGGAGCAGCTTGTCTTGGAGCTCTCATCTTCAGATATTTAGTCAAGGTCTAGAGACTGTGCCAGACTTGATCATTCCAGCCCCAACACTGCCCTAGGTTTGTTCCCTATTTAGGTGGTGGCACATTATAAGCACATTTCAGACTTTTTCTGAAAGCAGATATTATAAAGAAAATGAGGGTGGGAATAGAAGAGTATTCATCCTCAGAGGAAAAAGGACACTGAAGGGGCTGTAGAGGTGCCCAAATAGGTGCCCCAGTTTAGCCACAACTCAATCTACACACCAGGTAGGCCCTTTTCCTTGCTGACCTGCAGTCTAACAGAATGGATGGTAGAGAATGCTGACTGTGCATAGAAGGCGTTCTCCCTCTGTTCACCCTGAAAGGGTCATTTATAGCTCAGTTCCTTGGATTCAAAAAGGAAATCAATCTTACCACCTATGGCAATAACAAAAATGGCAACAAAATGATTGCGGTTTTTAATTCCTTCCTGCTATGGTAGCTTTCATTTTTCCTGTTATTGCTGGATTATAGTAATTATAGAAATAACTATCCAAGTCGATAAACCAGAAAAATGCAAGCTCCATATCATCTAGAAATCCTAAATGTAGTCACAATTCACTTTAAATATATATAGTTTATGTAGTTCACAGTTTTATTTACAATATGGAATATTAATATTAACTTGCAGACTATGAAGAGGCAGGAGGTCATAAGGGTAATAACTAACCATTTATCAGTGAGACCTCAACCAAATGCTGGCTTACAAGTTTCCCAGTAGAACTGTGGGGTTGTTTTCCCTTTGTAATGAAAACAGATTTCATTCTGGTTGTAAAAGTAATATTAAAAAGTAATATATATTCATTATTTTCAAAAGTTAAACAACAGGAATATATTAATATATATCAAAAAAATAAAAGTTGGCCAGGTGCGGTGGTTCATGCCTGTAATCACAACACTTTGGGAGGCTGAGGCAGGAAGATCACTTGAGCTCAGGAGTTCAAGACCAGCCTAGGCAACAGGGTGAAACCCCATCTCTACAAAAAATACAAAAATTAGCCAGGCGTGGT
>NW_012108031.1:427344-462602 GCF_000951045.1 Mandrillus leucophaeus | reverse complement strand
GTGGATCCCCTGAGGTCAGGAGTTCAAGACCAGCCTGACCAACATGGAGAAACCCCGTCTCTACTAAAAATACAAAATTAGCCAGGCGTGGTGGAACATGCCTGTAATCCCAGCTAGTTGGGAGGCTGAGCAGGAGAATCACTTGAATCTGGGATGCAGAGGTTGCGGTAATCCGAGATTGTGCCATTGCACTCCAGTCTGGGCAACGAGTGAAACTCCATCAAAAAAAAAAAAAAATTATCTGACAGGATAAAAATAAAATTTTTTTTTTTTTTTTTTTTTGAGACAGGGTCTCCGTCTGCCTTCCAGGCTGGAGTGCAGTGGTGCAAACACCGCTCACTGCAGCCTAGACCTCCCAGGCTCAAGTGACCTGGCCACCTCAGCCTCCTGAGTAGGTGGGACTACAGGTGCATGCTACCATGCCTGGCTAATGTTTGTATTTGTTTGTAGAGACAGAGTTTTGCCATGTTGCCCAGGCTCAGATTTTTAACAACAAGGAATGAGATGGAAGGGAAGGGCAGGTAAGTAGAGGACACTTCAAATTTTTACTTTATATATATCTGCGTTATCTATTTTAAAAAAACTACACATACTATTTCAGAAAGTAATCACAGTACACATAAAAAACAGCTCTTTATATTAACATTATTTGTTATCATTTTGAATGGTTCTCTACTATCTTGTTTGGCTATGGTATAGTGTTTAATGAATTGTCTGCTTAATGGCTTTAAGGATGTTTCCAATCTTTTGGTATTATAAACAATGTTGATAGGATAGCTTTGCATATATTTTCTGTACTCTCTCATCAGCCCTGAGTATTACCGATTTTACTATGTTTTCATCCATCAGCCAAAAATAAGTTCTTATTTTAATCCAGTTTTGGATGACAAGTGAGATTGCACATATTTCCCATGCATGTTATCTATTTATTTTTTCTTATTTTTGTTTATTTTGTGGATTTTCCTATTCATATATTTTGTCTACTGTTCTTGCAATTTTTATGTTTTTCTTAGATAACTGTTTATATATAGTTATTAATCCCATCTGCAGTACACATATATAAAGTACTTTTTCAGGTTTGCTTTTCAATTTTTAGATTCATGTTTCTTTTGTTTTTTTTTTTTTTTTTTTTTGCCATTCTCCTCCACTTTTTTCACATGCTGTCCTAGTCTATTTGTGCTGCTATAACAAAATACTGGATACTGGGTAATTTATAAAACACAGAAATTTATTTTCTCACAGTCCTGATGGCTGGGAAGTTCAAGATCAACGTGCTGGCAGGTTTGTTTTCTCCTGAGGGTCCAGTCTCTGCTTCCAAGATGATCCCTTGAAAACTGCATGCTCCAGAGGGAAGGAATGCTGTGTCCCCACATGGCAGAAGGTGGGAGGGCAAAAAACAGGTCTGACTCCCTCATCAAGTCGCTTTATAAGGGTACTTAATCCTATTCACAAGGGAAGAGCCTTCACCATGGCCTAATCACCTCTTAAAGGCCCCACTTTTTTTTTTGGAGATGGAGTTTCACTCTTGTTGCCCAGGCTAGAGTGCAGTGGTATGATCTTGGTTCACCACAACCTCTGCCCCCCCGCGTTCAAGCAATTCTCCTGCCTCAGCCTCCTGAGCAGCTGGAATTACAGGCATGTGCCACCACGCCCGGCTAATTTTGTATTTTTAGTACAGACGGGGTTTCTCCATGTTGGTCGGGCTGGTCTCAAACTCGCGACCTCAGGTGATTCGCCTGCCTCGGCCTTCCAAAAGTGTTGGGACTACAGGCGTGAGCCACCATGCCCAGCCGACCCCACCTTTTAATACTGTCACATTGGCAACACCTGAATTGTGGAGGGGACAATTCAAACCATATCACATGCTAATTTCATGTATATATTGGACTGTCCATATGATACTTTATTTCTGTGGTTTGTCCATCCCTGCACCAGGACCCATAGTTTTAATTACTGTAGCTACATATGTGATAAGGCACTCTTTGCTCAGACTTTTCTATTTTGAAATGTTACTAGTTCCTTTCACATGTTTGTTTCTTACTGGTAACTAGAATCATTCTGTCAAATCCCAAACGCTGAGATTATGTTAAACTTACATATACATTTGAGGAAAATTACTTATAATATGAATATGTCCTTAGACTATTATGTTCCCCAGTCAGGTTATATAGTTTTCTTTAAATATGTACATCACAGGCCGGGTGTGGTGGCTGATGCCTGTAATCCCAGCACTTTGGGAGGCTGAGATGGGAGGATCACTTGAGGCCAGGAGTTTAAGAACAGCCTGGCTAACATAGTGAAACCCTATCTCTACTAAAAATACAAAAAATTAGCCCAGTGTGGTGGCATGTGCCTATAATCCCAGCTACTTGGGAGGCTGAGGCAGGAGAATAACTTGAACCCAGGAGGCAGAGGTTGCAGTGAGCCAAGATCATGCCACTGCACTGCAGCCTAGGTGACAGACAGAGTGAGACTCTGTCTCAAAATAAATAAATAAATAAGTATATCACATATTCATGTCAAATTTATACTTATCCATTTTATGTTTTGTGTTACTAATGCCAATTAGAAATGTTTAGTTTTTTGGCTGGGTGTGGTGACTCATGTCTGTAATCCCAGCACTCTGGAAGGCCAAGGCAGGCAGATCACTTGAGGTCAAGACCAGCCTGGCCAATGTGGTGAAAACCAGACTTTACTAAAAGCACAAAAATTAGCCAGGCATGGTGGCTCACACCTGTATTCCCAGCTACTCAGGAGGCTGAGACACGAGAATCGCATGAACCCAGGAGGCAGAAGTTGTAGTGAGCTAAGATTGAGCCACTGTACTCCAGCCTAGGCAACAGAGTTAATGGAAAAAAAAGAAAGTTTATTTTTGCTTAACAGTGTGACTGGCATTTTATAGGCACTCAACAAGCATTTGTTGGACAAATATGTGGATGATAAAATTTAAAAAGCCATGAAAACTTTTCTTTAGTTGGAGACTAAAAAGGAAATGTGCCCTTATGCCTAAAAGATTTTGGTCTAATTATGCTAAGACCAAAAAAAAAAAAAAAAAAAAAGGTAGTCAGCTTGGTTTCCTATCTAGGGTTCATATCTAAAAGTCAACTGAGCATTCGAGACTCAAAATTAAGCCTGGCCTTATCCATGAATGGTAGATCTTGGGAAATTATATACACTCAGGGGGAAAATGTCTCTGCTATTGGCCGAGTGCAGTGGCTCACACCTGTAATACCAGAACTTTGGGAGGCCAAGGTGGGCAGACCACGAGGTCAGGAGTTCGAAACCAGACTGACCAACATGGTGAAACCCCGCCTCTACTAAAAATACAAAAATTAGCCAGGTGTGGTGGCATGCACCTGTAATCCTAGCTACTTGGGAGGCTGAGGCAGGAGAATCACTTGAACCCAGGAGGTGGAGGTTGCAGTGAGCCGAGATCACACCACTGCACTCCAGCCTGGACAACAGAGTGAGACTGTGTCTCAAAAAAAAAAAAAAAAAAAAAGCCTCTGTTTTTGATAACAGGAGGAAATCAAGAGGCCAAAGAACAGTAGGATACTGGCCTTATGGGTATGTAAGTGTAGAAAATTCAGGAAGCTGACTTTAGGAAGGAAGCTAAAATGTGTAAATGTTTTTGGGCAGGAAGTAAATCTTGTTCATCCTTGTGCATAATGTTGGAACATCATAGTCAGTATAGATGGGTATAGAACAGATGAGTTAATGGATAAACAGCTCTGTTCACTTCATAGCTTTCGCCTAGGGGTTGCTCTGCCCAAAGCTGTAGTCCCAGGGTTATTTTGGGGTGACTGCTACCCTGCTACACTGGCTTCCTTTTCTTCAGAATTACTCATATGGGATGGTGATATGGTTTGGCTGTGTCCCCACCCAAATCTCATCTTGAATTGTAGTTTCCATAATCCCCACGTGTCATGGGTGGGACCCAGTGGGAGATAATTGAATCATGGGGGTGGTTACCCTCATGCTATTCTCATGATAATGAGTAAGTTTTCACAAGATCTGATGGTTTCATAAGGGGCTCCCCACTTCACCTGGTTCTCATTCTCTCTCCTGCCACCATGTGAAGAAGGATGTGTTTGCTTCCCCTTCCGCCATACTTGTAAGTTTTCTGAGGTGTCCCCAGCCCCACAGAACTGTGAGTCAGTTAAACCTCCTTTCTTTATAAATTACCCAGTCTTGGGCAGTTCTTTATAGCAGCATAAGAATGGACTAATACAGATGGTATGCCAGAACCTTATTGTTAACAGATGTTGGATCACTAGTATAACAAACAATTGCTAACTGCTAACACATTTTGCACTAAAACATTTTTAGAGTTAAACACATTTAGAGGAAAACAATAAAATGTCTATTTATACAGTTTTAAGTGTCTCCTTATAGAACAAAAACATTATTATCATCAGATGCTTGGTCAGGTCATTGACTAGCTCTGTCTCCCATTTCCTACGAGTCCAACATTTCACAATTGACACCACTGGGAAAACACTGGGAGACTGGGAGATGAAGATAAACAGTGGATTTTTCCTCCACTGCTTAGTTTTTCCACTGTTAGTATTTATGAATTTATTATTTAATTTAGCAAAATGATGACTCAACCATGAAGCCAGTGCTCCCTCAACTACTGGATCTATGGGAAAGGGAAAAGAAAGCCTAATGAAGTTAAAAAGAATTTACCGCTAGCAAAGTCACTGGTAAAGACAGAACAAAGGATATATGGTAAAACATAGTCACACTGAGTTTATCAGTTGTCAAATATATTGATAATAGTTTTTTCTTTAGTGATAAGAAAAATATAAACATTAGGTTAAGATATTAAAATTTCAAACTCTTAATGACAGATAGCAAATGTTGCTGTGGTTATGATCTGTGAGATCCATAAAACTTGGACCTAATCTTGGTTCCTGGTGTATCTTCAGCGCCTAGCAGAGAGTAGGTGCTCAGTGAATAGTTGTTAAGTGAATGAATGAATGAATATTAAATGCTGGTGACTCATTAGCCTTCTTTAAATAAGTGTAAAACCTTTAACAAATTATATCTAAATAATTAGGTCCAATACTAAGAGAAGGGCCTTCAAGGACAAAGGCATGCATTCTGGAATCTATTTTATACTTGACAAAAACAGTAACGACTATTTCTTGGTCTCAAACTGAGTCACCCTGAAAAATCTACCCACGATCAATTTTCCTATGCTGAAAGACAGCCTGGGCTGTCTATACCAAGTAGATATAATAGATGTAATTTTTACTAGTACAATCCTAAGATAATTGCTTACCTTTCTACTTTCTTCTGTCAGTGTAGATGCAATCTAAGACAAATGAAAAGAACTCACACCATATAAACTGATGCTGGTCTTCATTACGAGGTGACTTTTAAAAATTTTTCTCTGAATAAATACAAATTGGAAAAGTGGTTTCAGTTAACAACAAAAATAATTTATTTAAAAAGATTACTCTGAAATTAAGCCAATGTTTTTTTCTGTATTTGTTTATTAAGATAACTGCCTATCCTCCACTTAATTTTGCAAGTTGTGAATTTGATATGAAATAATCAAAGTAAAATGGTTTTCCTACATGTTAAAGACAGGTTGTAAGTAATCACATTTCCAAAGAATCCAGAAATGGAGACTTTTCCTTTAAACCATTTCATATGCCAGTGTGTTGGGTTATAAACACAGCAAATACGCATGTGATATAGACTGGGTATACTGCATTAAATACTAACTCAGTTACTATTGTACAAAATTAGAAGTTACAGTTATCACTATTGATGTCTCCAATTCCAAACTATTCGTATAAGAATGACTATCAGGCCAGGGGCAGTGGCTCACGTCTGTAATCCCAGCACTTTGGGAGGCCGAGGCAAGTGGATCACATGAGGTCAGGAGTTTGAGACCAGTCTAGCTAACAAGGTGAAACTCCATCTCTACTAAAATCACAAAATTTAGCTGGGCGTGGTGGCATGTGCCTGTAATCCCAGCTACTCAGGAGGCTGAGGTAGAAGAACTGCTTGAACCCGGGAGATTAGAGGTTGCAGTGAACTGCGATTGTGCCATTGCACTCCAGCCTGGGCAACAGAGTAAGACTCTATGTAAAAAAAAAAAAAAAAAGTATAAAATTAGAGTCTTACTTGTGACTTTCAGTAAATTCTACCCTTGATCCTAGCCAAAAGGTGGAGAAGCAATGACTTTCAGTAAATTCTATAAAGGTGGTTAAGATGATGCATATAATAGGTGGTGCTGTTTGGAGAGAGTATACATTGTAATTTTTTTAGACTAATGAATTCTCACTTTTAGTAGGGTGTTTTTGTTATGGCTGTGAACAGATAAAGATGTGTTAGAAACAATGGTGTGAAAAAAACAAAAACAAGCCTGTCCTCCCAAAACCTTATTCCAAATCCCCCAACACTAACTAGTCATAAATCTCCCTCAGCATGGACTTTAGGGAGACTATCCTGGGTAAAATGCAAAAGGCTATGTGGTCAAGTAATTCTCTCCTAACTGCACGGCAGAACTCATCATAAAGCAAAAGTTATTTATGTCGTGAAAGGAAGACACACGTCCTTGAGTCAACCAGTGTGGTCACAGCATGATTGATGTCCAAGAGCTAGAGGAACGTGAGCCAAAACTCATCCGAAAAAGGCTGAAAGTCAGAGACTGAGGAGAGATAGGAAGCATGAAGAGACTGCAAAGTGATAAAGAGCTGCATAAATCAGCTTGCCGCCTGTCAGAGAACAGCTTGACTTTGACCTGACGTGTGTTTGTAGGTCAATTCCTTGCCCACATCTGTGTAGGCCTGGAGGGTCTCTTTCACTTGGCCAAGGGTTAGTCCAAGGATCCTAGACAAAACTGAAAAATAAGCAATTTTGTTTCACTACTTTGTATCTTGGAAAAGACTACTCCTTTAATCCTCAGGTACTTAGTGAACTCTGACTCCATCAAAATATGCTGTCAGCATCTTCATACACACAAATCGTCTAACACAAAATAGGTGCTCAGTATATATTTTCTTTTCCTCCTTCTTTCCCATAGTCAAATTATTGATGAAAATGTGCTCTTATTTTTGCCAGAGTATTTTGATTTTCACAGATACCAAATCCTTGAATCAAAGGAACAAGATAAGATAGTATAATGTTGGGTATAAACTCTTGTTAGTGTCTACTTCATTGATGTATGTGTCCTTCAGATAGGCACTCTGTGAAGTGCTTTACGTGGAGTATCTCATTTATTCCAAAAATCATATGAGGTAGATACTGGCATTATCTTTGTTTTATAGGCTGAGAACAGTGGGGCTTTTGGAGGTTGAGAACTTTCCCAAGAGTGCACAGCTAGTAAGTAATGGAGCCGAGGTATCTGCTCCAGGGCCTGTGCTTTGACCCTGTGCCCTGTCCTGGGATAGCGCTTGATGTGAGTGAAAGGACTTACACCAGCTGTCTGATCTCAACATGTTCCTTCTTTCCGGGGAACTTGATGCTGGTTATGTGTCCCCCATGTAAGGCTAGTGTAGTAAGCAGAATAATGACTTTCGCCCCCACCCAAAGATGTCCATGCCCTGATATCCATGCCTGAAAAGATGTTACTTTGCATGGCAAAAGGGACTTTGCAGATGGGATTAAGATTATGTAGACTTTAAGATCAGGGAGATTGGCCGGGCGTGGTGACTCACACCTGAAATCTCAGCACTTTGGGAGGCTGAGGTGGGCAGATCACGAGGTCAGGAGTTCTAGACCAGCCTGACCAACATGGTGAAACCCTGTCTCTACTAAAAATACAAAAAAAATATGTAGCAGGGCGGGGTGGCGCATGCCTGTAATCCCAGATACTTAGGAGGCTGAGGCAGGAGAATCGCTTGAACCCGAGAGGTGGAGGTTGCAGTAAGCCGAGATTGCGCCACTCCACTCCAGCCTGGGCAACAGAGTGAGACTCTGTCTCAAAAAAAAAAAAAAAAAAAAGATCTGGGAGATTATCCTGGATTACCTGGGTGGGCCCAATCTAATCACACGAGTTCTTTTTTTTTTTTTTTTTTTTTGAGACAGAGTCTCACTCTGTCACCCAGGATGGAGTGTAGTGGCGCGATCTCTGCTCACTGCAAGCTCCACTTCCTGGATTCACGCCATTCTCCTACTTCAGCCTCCTGAGTAGCTGGGACTACAGGCGCCCGCCACCACACCCAGCTAATTTTTTGTATTTTAAGTAGAGATGGGGTTTCACTGTGTGAGCCAGGATGGTCTCGATCTCCTGACCTCGTGATCCGCCCGCCTCGGCCTCCCAAAGTGCTGGGATTACAGATCACATGAGTTCTTAAAAGTGGAAGTAGAAGGCAGATGGGTGAGAGAGATGAGATGAAAGAAAAGGAAGAGAGATTTGAAGTATGAGAGGGATTTGACTGCTGCTGGCAGTGGCTTTGAAGATGAGGAAGGAAATGGGGACTTGAGTCCTACAACCACAAACTGAATTCTGCAACAACCCAATGAGCAAAAAAAAACATGAATCTTTCTATAAGCCTCCAAAAAGGAACAAAGCGCTGCTGACAGTACCTTGATTTTAACCCAGTAAGATTGACACAGAGCACTGTAACATAAAAAATTTGTGTTGTTTTAAGCCATCAAGTTTGGGATAATTTGTTACAGTAGCAATGTAAACTTAATACAACTGCTTAGTTTCTTTTTCTTTTCTTATTTTTATTTATTTATTTTTGAAACAGGGTGTCACTCTGGTGTGATCATAGCTCACTGCACTCTGGACCTCGCTGGCTCAAGCCATTCTCCTGCCTTAGTCTCCTCAGTAGCTGAAACTACAGGAGCATGCCATCATGCCTGGCTAATGTTTAAAATTTTTCTTATAGAGATGAGATCACAAACTTCTGGGCTTAAGAGATCCTCCTGCCTTGGATTCCCAAAGTACTGGGATTATAGGCATGAGCCACAGCACCTGGCCTGGTCAGTTTCTTTATTCATGTTAATTATATTTACCTGCTGTTTCATCACGAAAGGAAGAGGGCAAAATTGTCTGACTCCTTCTGGTCCTTCTCTTACATGAAAAGAAAAGCAAAACTTCATGCCACCCTGTAGGCTATGAGGCAAATGTGGATTGTTCTCTGTGGTTGGACACATACCCCAGGGTGAGTGAACACCGTACCATCCTGGTATGCAATCCAAACCCCAGGCTTTATCTGGAACTGGACTAACTGGTCTTGAACATGGAGAAACAACCTGTTAGTGACTTGTTTTCTCCTATTAGTCCACTGTGCAGGTACCATTAGAGAAACGTCAAGGGGAAATAAAGGACACTTTTAAACCTGATGAAAAATCTCTAGATTTGTGTGCAAGAGCAATGACATATTAGTAGTTAATTTCTCTATTAAAAATACTTTGCTAAACGAAAGGATATTTCCACATTGGTTTATTCTGAACCGTGAGCACTAATTTTCTAAAAATCAACTTCCTGTTTGATAAGGGGAGAAATAGAATAAAATGCTTTGTCCATATTTTCAGTAGAAAATGTTTAAAAATAGTACAAATGAGGTAAACAAAATGTAATTCAAATATATTCAATGAAACATGGTGATTTTCACATTTTATTTCCTTCAGTGCTCTTTCTTAAATTACATTCAGCCTCTACATTTTCCTCCCATCGTCTGGCAAGTCCATGTCTCAGGTTTTGTTTACTCTGTGTTTTTCCCTTTTTATTCTGATGACATGTCATCATAAGCCTCCTACAGCAGAGGGAGGGTGTATGTGCCAACAGGGCTGTGTCTGCAGGGGCTGAGGGTCTCCTGCCTGTCTCATTGGTGCCATGCCAGGGTACCCTACAAATGCAGGGGTGGGGGAAAGGAAAGAAGAGATTACCTGGCAAATTAAGCTGTACCTCTTCTTTCTAACATAAATGAATGAGAATGAACGTGTTTGATGACATCAACTTGTTTTCTTACCCTGAAGAAACAGTTTGTGTAGAACAAAAGTGGCCTGATCTGAGTTATCCAGCAGAATTTTCTTCTCTAGTTCACAGAGGGTATAACAATAGTATTTGCCTCATCCCAAGTCAGTTCAATTTCCTCCTTAGAAATTGCCAACGTTGGCTGGGCGTGGTGGCTCACACCTGTAATCCCAGCACTTTGGGAGACCGAGGCGCGTGGGTCACGAGGTCAGGAGATAGAGACCATCCTGGCTAACACGGCAAAACCCCGTCTCTACTAAAAATACAAAAAAAAAGAAAATTAGCCGGGCGTAGTGGCGGGTACCTGGAGGCTGAGGCAGGAGAATCGTGTGAACCTGGGAGGCGGAGCTTTCAGTGAGCCAAGATCGCACCACTGCACTCCAGCCTGGGGGATTAAAAAAAAAAAAGGAAAAGAAATTGCCAGAGTCAACCGGTTCCAGGCCAACCTTCTTCACAGCCTCCAAAACAGATCTCATCTATCTGGTTCCCAGATCTAACAGCATCTGGCACACAGGATATATTTAGTAAATATGAGTAAGTGAATCGTCTGAGGCCTTAGGCAGGGTTCTGGGTTGTTATCTTCTTCATCTCTTTCCTCTTCTATGAAAGAATCTAAGGTTTATAGGGTTGATGGGATAAATTAGGATGCCATACTCCCCGAATCTGATTGTAATTTACTAAAGGCAAGAATAATGTAATATTTCTCTATCTCGATTTTAGAGGCTGGGCATGGTGGCTCACGTCTGTAATCCCAGCACCTTGGGAGGCTGAGGGGAGAGGATTGCTTGAGCTCAGGAGTTCAAGATCAGCCTGGGCAACAAGGTGAAACGCCATCTCTACAAAAAATACAAAAATTAGCCAGGCTTGGAGGCGTGTGTGTGTAGTCCCAGGTACGTGGGGGGCTGAGGTGAGAGGACAGCTTGAGCCTAGGAGGCAAAGGTTGCAGTGAGCTGAGATTGCACCACTGCACTCCAGTTTAGGTGACAGAGCCAGACCTCATCTCAAAAAAAAAAAAAAAAAAAAAAAAATTACACCTAGTTGTGTGTTTTTTTCTTTCTTAAATTACTTAGACAATTATGTTGCATCAAGTACTCTTCTAAAAACATTACAAATAGTAACTCACCTAATCATGATGAGAACTCTGTGAAATAGGTACTATTTTTATCCCTGTTTTACAGATGAGAGATCAGAAGCACAGAGAGCTTATGTAACTTGCCCAAAGTCACACAGCTAAATGGTAGAGCTGGGATTTAGCTCATACAGACTGAATCCAGAGATAGAACTCCACATACTATGTCTTACTATACTGCTTTGCCTCACCATTGGTTGAATGCTTGAGGAAAGAAGAAATGTGGAATCTATGTCAACAGAAAACTGAAAAGAGAGCAATATTTACAGAAAGAAAGCCAAGGGCTGGGCACAGTGGCTCACATCTGTAATCCTAGCACTTGGCGGGGTCAAGGTGGGAGCACTGCTCGAGCCCAAGAGGTCAGGGCTCCAGTGAGCCATGATGGTGCCACCGCACTCCAGCTTGGACAACAGAATAAGACCTTGTCTCGAAAAACAAACAAAATACAGAAAGGAAGAAATCCAAATGAATAGTATATTTCTAGATACTCCATGCATAGTTAATATAGTACAAATGTTGCCACTGGATGAAATGTAGTGACAAAAACCTAGGTTGATTTGGATACCTAATTTAAAAGGATTTTTCTCCTTTGCTAAAATAAATAAATAATAAATAAATAAAACAATCAAATTGTGAGGCTGAGCACAGTAGTTCATGCCTGTAATCCCAGCACTTTGGGAGGCTGAGGCAGGCAGATCACTTGAGGTCAGGAGTTCAAGACCAGCCTGGCCAACATGGTGAAACCCCACCTCTACAAAAAACACAAAAACTAGCCATGTGTGGTGGTGTGCACCTGTAGTTCCAGTTACTCCGGAGGCTGATGCACGAGAATTATTTGAACCTGGGAGACTCAGGTCGCAGTGAGCCAAGATCATGCCACTGGACTCCAGTCTGGGTGACAGAGGCAGACTCTATCTCAATTAAAAAAAAAAAAAAATCAAATTGTGAATCACTTTAAGTACTCAAAAACAACCCCAACTTGTAGGAAATTATACAAACTTACAACTGGTTTGAAGTTTACAGTTCAGTTATTCTGCTAAGCAGTTGTACTAGTTTCCTAGGGCTGCTGTAACAGTCTCACAAGCTGGGTGGCTTAAATAACAGAAATTGAGGCTGGGCGTGGTGGCTCATGCCTGTAATCCCAGCACTTGGGAAGGCCAAGGTAGGGGATCACTTGAGGTCAGGAGTTTGAGACCAGCCTGGCCAATGTGGTGAAACCCGATCTCTAAAAAAAAAAAAAAAAAAAAAAATTAGCTGGGCGTGGTGGCACACACCTGTAGTCCCAGTTACTTGGGAGGCTGAGGTGGGAGAATCACCTGAACCTGGGAGGTAGAGGTTGCAGTGAGTGGAGATTGTACCACCGCAGTCCAGCCTGGGTGACCCAGTGAGACCCTGTCTCTAAATAAATAAACAAAACAGAAATATATTATCTCACAGCTTTGGAGGCTGGAGGTCCAAGATCAAGGTCTCAGCAGGATTGGTTCCTTGTGAGGGCTATGAGGGAAGGATCTGTTCCAGGACTTTCTTCTTGGCTTGTAGATGGCCATCTTCTCCTTATGTCTCTTCACAGTCTTCCCTTTATATGTATCCGTCTCTGTCCAAATTTCCCTTTTTTTTTGTTTTTTAATTTGAGACGGAGTCTCACTCTGTCACCCAGGCCGGAGTACATTGGCGCAATCTCGGCTCACTGCAAGCTCTGTGTCCCGGGTTCACACCATTCTCCTGTCTCAGCCTCCCGAGTAGCTGGGACTACAGGTGCCCGCCACCACACCCAGCTAAATTTTCGTATTTTTAGTAGAGACAGGGTTTCACTGTGTTAGCAAGGATGGTCTCGATCTCCTGACCTCGTAATCCACCCACCTTGGCCTCCCAAAGTGCTGGGATTACAGGTGTGAGCCACCACGTTGGGCCAAATTTCCTGTTTTAAAAGGACAACAGTCACACTGGATTGAGGTCCACCCTAATGAGTTCATTTGAATTTGACTACCTCTTTGAAGACCCTATCTTCAAATAAGATCACACTCTGAGGTACTGTAGGTTAGGATTCCAACATGTCTTCTTTAGGGAGGTGGAATACAATTCAACCCATAATAGCAATATAATATAGGGGTAAGAGCCTGATTCTGAATCCTAGCTCTGCCACTTATTGTGATATGAGACCTCACTAGATCTCATTTTTTTTTTCCTTAAATGAGGATGAAACAGGTAGCATCTTCCTCATGCAGTTGTGAGGATTAAATGAACTAGTCCATGTAACGCTTGGAATACCAGGTGGTACAACACATGTTAGGTTCATTGATTCATTCATTAATTCAACAAATAGTTATTGAACACCTACTAAGTGCCAGGCACTGTTCAATGTGCTTGAAATATTGAAGCAAATAGAATAAGCAAAAATGTCTACCCTCATGGAGCTCATAATCTAGTGAGGAAAGAAAGATAATTTAAAATTAGAACATGGCCTGGCATGGTGGTGGCTCATGCCTGTAATCCCAGAACTTTGGGAGGCTAAGGTGGGCAGATCACTTGAGGTCAGAAGTTCAAGACTGGCCTGGGTAACATGGTGAAACCCCATCTATACTAAAAGTACAAAAAATTAGCCGGACATGGTGGCACACGGCTATGGTCCCAGCTACTTGGGAGGCTGAGGTGGGAGGATGGTTTGAGCACAGCAGGAGGTCGAGGCTGTGGTGAGCTGTGACGACGCCTCTGCACTCCAGCCTGGGTGACAGAGTGAGACAGTCTTAAAAAAAAAAAAAAAGTAGAACATAATGTCAGACAATAATACATTCTACGGAGAAAAATCAAGCAAGACAGAGGCTAGAGACCACTGGGGGTCGCAATTTGAAATTAGGGGTACCATTTGAGCAAATACCTGAATAATGGAAGGGGACAGTCAAATGGCTAACTGGGGAAAGATACTTTCAGATAGAGGAGGGTTTCTGGACTGTCACATTATTGACATTTGGGGCTGGATAATTCTTTGTTGTGGGGGCTGTCCTGTGCGTTGCAGTATGTTTAGCAGCACCCCTAGTCTCTACCCACTAGATGCTAGTTGCACTTGCCACCTCCTGCCCTCCTTGTGTGACAATCTGTTTCACAACCAAAGTATCTCTAGACATTGCTACTCCTTCTCCCAGGAGGAGGAAGGGGAGAGGAAGTGCTCCTGCTTGAGAACCACTGAAACAGAAGAAAAGTGAACTAATGCCCAGAGGCAGGAATGGGCTTACCTTGTCTGAGGCACAGCAAGGAGGCAATCAGTAAGGGAAGACATCAGAAAGGGGAGGGATGAACCATGTCACCTGTGACCTTGATGCCATTCTTCAGGCAGATAGGAAGCTGCTGGAGGGTTGAGAAGAAAAAGCACAACTTGACACACATTTTAAAACAGATTATACTGGCTGCCACATTGAGAATTAACTGTAGGTGAAAAGACAGAAATAGGCAGGTTGTTTCATTTGTTCACTGATTTGGCTGGGTGGTGGTAGGAGCAGCTGAGAAAGCTGAGCTAAGAAGCGCTGAGGAAGAAAAGAGGGAGCAGAATTAGCATTAAAGGAAAAAGCTAGGAGTGGGCAAGGTAACTTTTTGCAGAAGTGGAAGGCAGTAGGGTAATTAAGTAGATTTGAAAGCACAGAGGGGTTGTGTAGGACCAAGACAGAATGTTGGGGGCCAGTTGTGAGAAGGACATTGAATGCTCTGCTAAGGAATGGGAGCTCTAGTCTGTTAGTATAATAATATGGAGCTTCTGACAAAAATTTTGCAGCAGTGTGCAGAATAGGAGTAAGCAAGAGTAATTTTAGGAGTATCTGGAAGTCATATGGGTGAGATAACAGGAGCTTAGGTTTAGGTGGAGGAAGAGCATGGGCAACTCATTCTGAAGGAAGCAAAAATGAGGTCCTGCCCTAAGGCTTGGACCTTAGAATCTCCGTCTTCTTCAGAGTATTTTGAGTGTAGGAAGTGCAGACTATATTGACTCCACAGAGAGAATCTGGACACTTGCCACGGTAACAGACAACAAGCCAACGTGAGCCCACCATGAAAAGATTTAATGCAGTGCTTTCTTGGAAAAGGTGTACCCCAGGGAGGATGTGTTGGATTTCTTCAAGGGTCTTTACAAGGCAACGATTGTCTGTAGGTGAGAAAAACTGACAAGCTAAGGCAAAGAGGGTGAAAGCAGGCCTGCATCCAAAGAGTTCTTTCAGGATGCTCAAACATTTCCATTTTTTAGGTCAAAAATGCCTTAGCAGGTTTAGCACAGCAATGTAGGTGCCAAACTCGTCTCACTAAATTGCAGGCGGGAGCAACAAGGACGCCTGCCTCCTTTCCGCCTGCTTTTTGCAGCAGTCCGATTTGAGAAGGGGACCCACAAGAGACACAAAATGCACGCCTCCACGCCACATCCTTTTTACCCCGCAATGGGTTGTCAACAGCCAGGCCACCTCGCAGCGCCCGCGGAGGTGCAGGCCCGCCCCCGCCAGGGTGTGGCGCTGTTCCCGGGGAGCGGGGCAGGGGAGGAGGGGCGCGCGGCGGCCGGGCGGGGCGAGCGGAGGCGAGTGGGGGACGCGTAGACGCGCCGCGGTCCCCGCCTGCCACTGCCCCGCCGCAGTCCCCGCTCCAGTCTACCCGGCACTAGGAACAGCCCCGGGCAGCGCGACGGTCCCCGCCATGTCTGCGGCCATGAGGGAGAGGTTCGACCGGTTCCTGCACGAGAAGAACTGCATGACTGACCTTCTGGCCAAGCTCGAGGCCAAGACCGGCGTGAACCGGAGCTTCATTGCGCTTGGTGGGTGGCCGGGGGTCGCCGCTGCCCCTGCTGCTGGGGAAGGAAGCAGGGAGAGGACTCGGGAAAGGTGGAGTTGGAGACAGACGGGACAAGCAGCATCCTCGGGGATCAGGCTGGCCTCCCGGAAAGCGCGGACATCAGAGGACCCCGCTGGGGCTGCCCGGGCTGAGGGTCGCGGGGCTGGAGGGCAGCGGCGGCGCCGGGCGCTGGCAGCTGGAAGGGCCAGCGCTGACGTGTCCGCCCCGCGGCCCAGCGCCCTATTCTTGCGGTCCTACGCGGTGGGCGCGGACGGCGGGGTCCCTGCGGGCAGGCGCGGTGACGGAGGTACCCGGTCCTACCCGACCCTCCGTGGAGCTCCGCCCGGGGAGGGGCGCCCCCTCGGGTGGGCGGGGGCTGCTGCTGCAGCGGGTGCGGGAGTCCGGGCCTCTCAGGACGCTCCCCGCGGAGCGCAGCTTCCCTGGGTAGAGCCCTGCCCGGCGGGCCCTGCAAGAGAGCGGAGGTGGGTGCTCCGGACCGTCCCGGCCGCCGGGGGTTGCTCTGGGGCCCCCTGCGAGAGGTAGGAGAGGCACAACGGTGGGGGCTGCCTGATATCCCCAGACTTCAAGGCAGGGCCCCGCGGACGCGTAGGCCCAGCTTTCGTGTGGTTTGTTTTTCTCTCTCCTTTAATCGAGTCGGGAGGAAAACGCCTAGAACAGGCCCAGCGTCGCGGTGTGGGCGGCGGCTGCCCCGCGTGAACGCTTCTCATGCTGCCCGACTCACTTCTCTCCTTGTGGTCCCCAGGTGTCATCGGACTGGTGGCCTTGTACCTGGTGTTCGGTTATGGAGCCTCTCTCCTCTGCAACCTGATAGGATTTGGCTACCCAGCCTACATCTCGTAAGTGACACACCCTGCAGCCGTCCCCTTCCCTTCCTCCCTTTCCCCCCCCCAGGGCTGCTGCAGTGGACTGCACATCCGCATTTCCCCGGAGAAAAGTGAAAACTCGGCGGGGAGGGATGGGGTTGGACATAAGGTTGGGGATAGTATTCACCATTTTGGAACCTTAACTTAATCCCTATCTCTTGACGATTAGCGTAAATGTATTTTCATTAGATTATGCTGGTGACCAGTGTCTCCTCTCTTTGGCACACTAACAGGAAAGCGCTACCACTATGTCGTTCTGCCTTTACTTTGGGAGGGTCTCAGAAAGTACAGGGCTTTCTGTCTAGTAATTATTTTAATGGATATTTCACCATATATTTATGCACCTAGAGAGTAAAACCCCAACAATTAGGTCTTCCTTAATTCATAATTATGTTAATTCAGACAGTGGGGAGAATTTTGTCTTTTTTTTTTATTTTGAAAAGCCACATATCACAGGCAAACTTGGGAAATACCCTCGTATACAAACAAAAACCTTTAAAAATGCTCCATAATATATCTCCTTGGTTATATAAGTGATTCATTTATATAATTGAGCTAATTAAAAATGAATTTTTATGATTAGGATCTAAATTTATTACCAAAGTTGTTTTTATTCTACGGTGTGTGTGTGTGTTTTTAAATTCTACAATTTTATTTTTTCCATTTGTTCAGGTAGGAATTATTCCTCTCCAGAAATGAATTTTGTTTTGCTCTACAGTTCTTCCCGAGAAAGCCAGTGGTTTTTACCTTCATTAAATTGGTCTCTACTTTCTTCAACCAAGGGATAAAAATAAAGGAAGAAAAAATTTTCAACTAGGAGGCTAAGACACAGATAACACATTATTACAGCTTGTGTCTGTCACTAGTTATGCTAGAATTTAGTCTATGGCTATAAGGGAAGAAACATGTTTTAGAAGTTAGTTCTAATTTGAACAATTAAATTGCAGTTACTTAGTAGTTGTTACTGTGTTAGTCTGATTCAGACACTTAGTCATACTCCAGAAAGTCTAGCTACATATAGCCTTGAGGCCTACCCCAGGCTCTGCTTTATGGAGGAGACTCAAGGAAAAACGGGATTGTGTGCACAGAATGAAGCATACAGACCCTGGTTAGCAAATATTCAGGTGGTCAGTGTTACATTAGTCTAATCAAGTCTGTTCATTGCTTAACCAATATGATTGTATAATTGTCCAAAAGAAAGAAAAAAAGTCTTTGAAAATTGTGGTCTTTAGTAGCATCAAAATCCATGTTGCTTATAGTGTGACCTATGATTATTGTCTTAGTCTGCTTGGGCTGCTATAACAAAATGCCTTAGACTGGGTCATTTATAAACAACAGAAATTTATTGCTCCCAGTTCTGGAGGCTGGGAAATCCAAGACAAAGTTACCAGCAGATTTGATGTCGGGTGAGGACTTGCTCCCTGCTTCAAAGATGGCTTCTTCTTACTGCTTCCTCACATGGTGGAAGGGGCCAACTGGCTCCTTCAAGCCTCTTTTATAAGGTCACTAATCCCATTCATGAGGGCAGAACTCTCATGTCTTTTTCCTATTTTTTTTTTTTTTCTTTTGAGACAGAGTCTTGCTCTATGTTGCCCAGGCTGGAGTGCAGTGTCGCAATCTCAGTTCACTGCAACCCCCATCCCCCACAGCCCCCACCACTGCCCCTCCCTGCTCCGAGTTCAAGCAATTCTCCTATCTCAGCTTCCCTGGTAGCTGGGATTACAGGGCTGTACTACCATGCCCAGGTAATTTTTGTATTTTTAGTAGAGATGGGGTTTTGCCATGTTGGCCAGGCTGATCTTGAACTCCTGACCTCAAGTGATCCGCCCAGCTCAGCCTCCCAAAGTACTGGGATTACAGGCGTGAGCCACCGCACCCGGCGAAGCCCTCATGTCTTAATTGCCTCCTAAAGGCCCCACTATTTAATACTAATACATTGGGTATTAGGTCCCACCACATGGATGTTGGGGGAACACAACATTCAGACCATAGCAGTCACTTTCGTTTTAACTGTTCTCCATACCTCTTGTAACTCCTATGCTCCCTAGCCAGAGTTATTTTTTAAAATACAGGTTTAGCAAAAATCAAATGCCAATCACATGTGTGGCACTGTGGTAGCACTTTAGATATGGCAAGAAATAAGGTAGTCATGCTCTCTGTCCTTGTTGAATGAGCAGTCTACCCAGGCAAGAAATAGGCAAATTAGTGACTGTGTGGTAAGCCCTCTAAAGTAAATAAACAGCTCTGGTAGAGAATAACAGGAAAGACCCTCTTTAGCTATTTATCTGAGATACTATCTGAGTTAAGACCTGAGGAATGAGAAGGGGCCAGCTAAGAGCAGAGCCAGGCAGAGGGAGAAGAGTGTGTCAGGCTGAGGCAGCACACAGCTTAGCTCTGTGTGAGCAGAGTGGTGGGGGAGGCACCAGAGAGGTGCAGGTGCCAGCAGGCAGGGTCAGTGGTGGAAATGTGCATTTCATTCCAGATGGTTGTAGGGAGTTTGCATTTTTTGATTGCCTTGGATGGGCTTTAAATAGGGGGTGACACAATACGATTTATGTTTTAAGGTCACTTTGGTCGCTGTGATCTCTGTAAGGAGTTCACGATCTTGCCAAACTATTGCCAGAAATTTATTTCCTTCCTTTCTCACCTTTCAGCTTTTCTCTTGCTGTTTCCTCTCCTTGGGCCATCACAGGAAGGGGAGTAGTGTCAGTATTGGGTCAAGAGACTGCAGGATACAAAGATGAAATTGGGAGAAGCTCACTTGGCTTCCTAGCTTTTCTTATGGCTCACTCCCTTTGGAAGTCTGTGAGTGAAGCTCAGGTGCACCTGGCTCCTGGTCAAGGTCTGCTGCACGTTGGAGCATGTAGATGGTTGAAGACTTGGCCAGTGCTCACTGGGGAGCAACCAGTATCTTATTGTATACACCTCTTCCTACTGGTTGTTCTTTCCATGTGCATAATTTCCCTTTGAGCTCTTTGAGAACAGGGCCTTTCATCTCTGACTTCTAGTTTCCAGAATTTTTGGCCATCCTATATAGGCAATTCAGAATCTAATTCCAGCCTTCCTTTCATCAAGAACTGTTGACATAATTACCTTAATCTCCTTACTTCCCTCTTTTACTGATAACAGGAGGCCGACTACTGGAAATCTGTATTATATAGACCTCCCTCCATTGCTAAGATATAATTTAGATACTTATAAATTGTATAAACACTTTTAAAGTATGCAGTTCAGTGGCTAGTATGTTCACAGAGTTGTGTAACCATCACCACTGTCTAATTCCAAAACATTTTTATCACCCCAAAGGGAAACTATTACCAATCACTCCTCATTCCTCCTACCCAGCTCCTGGAAACCACTACTCTGCATTCTGTTTCTATGAGTTTGCCTATTCTGAGCATTTCATGTAGATGGAATCATACAATCTATGACCTTTAATGTCTGGTGCAGCCCTGCTTTTAATGGGATTGCACAAATAAGAGCCCTCTGGAGAGTGTATGCTGTGCTGCACCCTCATATGTGAATAAGTCCTCCTGGTATAGTCCCTCCACTGTGGGCGCTAGTGAGCCAGGGCCCTAGTCCTGTACTTGCTCCTTTGTACAAATAGAATTGTGAGGCAAACTCTAATGACTTCTATTTAAGGAAAGGGGAAGGTTTTCTTTCCGTCCTACCCAGCAACCTTTTTGTGTAAAATTCTATAAAAATGTCTATTACTTTTCCTCTTTTTATTTCATATTTTCCTTAAGATTCAGGCTGCCACCTTCCTGGGACTATCAGAGTTGGGCCTTAAAGATCAAACAGGTAGTCCAGTTCCTTTAGTTTTAAAATGACAATTCAGGGACAGAGAAAGGTGGAGTGTGTTTCCCAAGGTCACACAGAGGCCAGGCTTGTTCTGGAATCCTGTTACTACACAGGAATGTAAAGCACATTCAGGCATATTTTAGTGCCAATGTTAGAAAGATTAAATATGTTTAGGGGGCTGGGCACGATGGCCCACATCTGTAATCTCAGCTCTTTGGGGTACTGAGGCAGAGGGATTGCTTGAGGCCAGGAGTTCAAGACGAGAGTCTAGCACTATATATTTAATCTTTAACAACACTTTCGAAATCTCATACCCAATTCAGCGATGTGTCATTTTAGTTTCTGTGTGTCCTCACCAGCCCATTTTAAACTTGCTGCTGGTATAAAGAGTTGTATTGCATTTAGCTCTTTGCATGGCTCCTGAAGTCTGTGTAGTATTTTATTTAACAGATACGTACATATCTCTGTCTAAGTGCTTTGCAAATATAGCTCATTTAATCCTCAGAACCACCCTATTATGTAAGTGCTATGATTATTCCCATTTTTACAGATGAGGAAACACAGAAAGAGAATTTGAATAACTTGATCAAGGTCTCACAACTAGCAGGTGATGAAACTGGTATTTAAATCCAAAGAATCTGGCTCCAAAGTTCACGCTTTTAATGATTATGTTATACTACCTCCCTTGTGGCTCTTTGAATGTCCCACAAACACAACATAACCTTGTGTAGAGATGAAAATTGAAAAATGTAGGCTTTTTAAAAAAAAATCAGTTGACCCAGTCAGTACATTACCTTTGTGCAGTGTATTTTTCCTCTCTCAAATAAGGTACTGCAATGCCAAATCATCTATCTGCACACATAGGCATTGACTGTGTTTTGTAGACATTAGTTAGAATATGTTACTAACAATTTCTTTTTCTTATTATCTGTTACGTAGCTTTGACTTATGACAGCAGAGGCTTCCTCTGTTTTACTAGCGCAAGGCCACCTGAAAATGGCACACTGAACTGGATTTCCCATCCCATCCCCACTGGAATGCAGTGTTGCCTTTAGTTCTGTTTCAAGAGACAATGTATCTCAAGGGGAGATGTTTGGGGATGACCCCTATCGAGGTCAGATCAGAAAGGGATGGGGAGAAAGTAAATTTGAAGGAAAAAAAAAAAAACAATGAAAATATCTACAAGAGTTGTAACACAGTTAACCACAAGTAAAAGCAACAGCATCCTCTTAGCTAAATGATGCTCAGCGCACAAAGGGAGGACACATTCTGGGGAACACAGGTGAAAAAGAGTTGCAGTCTACTTGCTTGAGGTGTGCAGTGACAGACTCCTAAAGAGGTTTATTATCCAGAGGAGACTTTGAGAAAGTTACCGAGGTGTGAATGACAGTTGTGAATAGACACTGTTTTGCAGCCAGTCATTGGAAGCAGAACTGTTTCCTTAACAGTACTGGAGGATGTGTATTTGTAGTTCTCTTCCTAGACTCATTAGTAGGGGGTGTATTTGTTTTCTTGTGGGTTTTTTTTTTTTTTGAAAATTTGTAATTATGGTTTGTTCTTCTTTACTCATGAGAACTTCAGAGCAGGTGTATTTTCTATTAAGCTGCCTGTGTTACCATTACACTAGCTTTTCTCTCTGGATCTATATATGCTTAGTTAAAGTGTTGAAGGGCAGAGCAATGCATGCCTGCGCTTTGCCTTCTGGGATAGTATGAAGCCCAAGCTAATGTGGCCTTCTGGCCCATGTGCACTTAGATAAAAAATATAACTGGCATTCTGCAAATTGTGCCTTAAGCAATTTACTTAAACATTTAAATCTTTGATTTACTTAATTTAAATCTGGAATCTTAAGCATTTAAACATTTAACCTTCATCAACTTTTTTACTGTCCTTGTTTCACTTAACGTTACTGCTAAGTGTGCTGAACTCTTTTAAGATGAAAGTGTTGCGGAGAAATGAAAAAGTAATAAAAATATCCTTATAACAACTTGTGACTGTTTTGTAGAATAATGACAGCCAGCGTTTCAGTTAAGGTTCCCCCCCTTGCCTGTGTCATAAAGAAAATAAAGTTTTCAAAAGCAAATAAGATGAATGATTTAAATTATTTATGCATGATCAGAGTTTCTGGGCTCTAAAGCAGTTGTGGAGGAGGCTCTCACTTCTAATACTCTGTTCTGGAACGTTCCTTATGAACTTTTTTTTTCTCTTTATGAAGGCCCTGGAGATTTAGTCTATTTGTCCTTCTTTCTGTCATAGCCTGCCTCATCTCCTTCTGACCTGGACTTCTCTTTTTCAGGACTGACTTTGAATGAGGACTCAGTTTTCAGCTTAATTTTTTCACATGGCATTTAAAACAAGTATAAATACAAATGTAACATATTAAGGTATTTAGTGGTGATTCATAACATTAAAAATTAATTTTGGGGAAATATGAATTAATATGGCAGAAGCTTTAAAACAATTTCAAAATTGTGAATGAAATTACTTTTTGTAGCAGCTGAAATATAAGTGGGGGCTGTAGAAACGTACCGTGACTTCATTCTGTCACTTGCACACTTCCCTGATTCCAGGGAGTAGAGCTTATCAGTCACTCTGAGTCATGTGGCTGCTATATATATCCTGCAGCCTCTCATAGACCAGGTGGTTTAGTTAAGGGATCACTTACATGCCTAGACTGCTGTCTACATCTAAGGTGGCCCTCCTTTACCTAGGAAAAGGCAGCTTAGGTGGTTCCCCATCTACGTTGTGAGGGTACTTGAGATTAAGTTAAACTTTATGATACTGATCTGACGCAGATACTTCAAGAACCACTAGTTTTATTGACAGAGGGTTGTCCCAGTAGGATTTGCATCTGCTCTTTCATTGCTCCTGGCATTAATCTTTTTTACCATCAATCATTCAAACAGTATTTTGGGGGGGGGGGGGGGGGCAGGCGAGGAGGCTGAGATGGGTGGATTGCTTGAGTTTGAGACCAGCCTGGGCAACATGGCAAAACCCCATCTCTACAAAAAATACAAAAACATTAGTACACGCCTGTAGTCCCAGCTACTCGAGAAGCTGAAGTAGGGGAATCACCTGAGCTTGAGAAAGTCAAGGCTGCAGTGAGCTGTGTTCATGCCACTGCACTCAGCCTGGGTGACAGAGTGAGACCTGTCTCAGAAACACACACACACACACTTGGGAGGCTGAGGCAGGAGAATCGCTTGAACCCTGGAGGTGGAGGTTGCAGTGAGCTAAGATTGTGACATTGCACTCCAGCCTGGTTTTTTTTGAGTGTGTTTTTTTGAGACAGGTCTCAGTCTGTCACCCAGACAGAGTGCAGTGGCATGAACACAGCTCACTGCAGCCTTGACTTTCTCAAGCTCAGGTGGTTTTCCCACTTCAGCTTCTCAAGTAGCTGGCACTACAGACGTGTACTAGTTTTTTGTATTTTTTCTAGAGATGGGGTTTTGCCATGTTGCCCAGGCTGCTCTCAAACTCCTGGGTGTGCGCATGCACACACACACACACACACACACACACACACACACACACGGTTTTTTTAAAAAAATCAAAGAGTTGTATGCATTCAGTTTTGAGTTATAAAATGTTAGCTAAAAGGGGTCTTAGAGACTAAGCTGCTAGGGTGATACCCACCTTTAACAGATGTGGAAATCAAGGCCTCAAACTGAAGTTAATTGACATAAGTCACAGGTGTGTTGGGACCAATTCAGTCTTAAGCGTACGGATGTCTGACTCCCCGGCCTGTGTCCTGTCAACATTCCATGTTGTTACATTTGACTGTGACCAACTCTTCCATTTTGCATTTAAAAACAAAACGGTGGACAGTGGTAAATGATATCACTGTAATTAAACACCAAAAGATTTGACCACTGAGTGACTGCATTTTTTTCTTTAGACTTCATTATAGGTATTCTATTGACTCATCTGAATGTTTTTTTGTTTTTGTTTTTGTTTTTTTGAGCCAGGGTCATACTCTGTCACCGGGCTGCAGTGCAGTGGTGTAATCATGACTCACTGCAGCCTTGACCTCCCAGGCTCTAGCTTTCCTCACTCCACAGCCTCTGTAGTGTTTTTTTTTCTTTCTTTTTTTTTTGGAGTTTCCCTCTTGCCCAGGCTGGAGTGCAGTGGCGCAATCTCGACTTACTACAACTTCTGCTTCCCGGGTTCAAGCGATTCTTCTGCCTCAGCCTCCCAAGTAGTTGGAATTACAGGCCTCTGCCACCAATTTTTTTGTATTTTTTAGTAGAGATGGGATTTCACCATGTTGGCCAGGCTGGTCTTGAACTCCTGACCTCAGATGATCCACCCGCCTTGACCTCCCAAAGTGTTGGGATTACCGGCATGAGCCACTGCACCCAGTCGGTCTTTCATTAGTCTTTCTCATTCTGTTTGTTGGTTGTCTTTCTTGCTTTAAAAGCACATATACTCTGCAGGGAAAAAGATATGTAACTTTCTGATCACGCATAGTTTCCTACCTTCTTTTTTTCTATGAAGGAGAAAAATATTTTCCTTATTGGCATGGAAACAAACTAGTGTTTATGTCTTAAAATGTCTGATTCTTTTTTCTTTCTTATTTGAGGTACTGATAATAGGAAAACCATTTTGAATTATTAGGAATTCCTACATCATACTCTCTGATAAATATAGCCAAAAGCAATCCCATGCATGGTGGGCATGGAGGATGGTCAAGTTATGTGTCTGCCATAACAAAAAGGATTGTAAACATTATGGTCCATGTTCTTCATATTCAGAACCTATCTTAACTTCTGGAATATTTACTATTAAACATAAGTTACCACATTAGAAATAAAATATAAAACAGATGGATCAGAAGATGATTCCTTTTTGTTCTTTACCAATAAGACATCTTAAAGCTTTTTATCCATATATGTGGATAAAATTAAAATATATATGGATATAAATGGGTATATAAATATATTTTAATGAACTGCTGTTTTTTCACACTGTCAGTCTCTGGTAAATAGTTGATATTGGCACACTGTCAGTCTCTGGTAAATAGTTTGAATAATAAAGCCAATGCTGTGAAGACATACTATTACTTAATTTTATGTCATTTGGCTAGTTTGAATTGTAGCAACTGAATTACTTATGAACCATGCAAGTACACGTAGTATGTACCTATGTGTCTTAGTTGTGAGTAGCCAGAAGCATGTATATATGGAGCTGATTATTACCTCTTGAGCAAACAGCTTAACTTTTATAAAATTCAGTTTTCTCATATGTAAATGCTGGGGATAGGGTTGGGGGGAGTTGGGATAATGTATGTCAAATGTTTAGGACAAATCAGGCATTCTGTAAGTGCTCAATTAAGGGCAGTTAGTTTTATTAACATATAAAGAGGAAGACTGACTTAATCAAAGCCATAGTTCTTTAACTTTGTGTCATTAAGCTTTTAATTGATTTAAGGAAAAACCTTCCAAAGAGTATTTTCTTTCATTTATTTTTTTTACTTTCATTTTTTGTTCCTTGACTTATTATTTTTTTTCCTGTGCTTAAATCAGCTTAAGGCATCATTATTCAAAGAATAAAACACAATAAAGTTTTGTCCTTCCAAATTAAAAATATTGATATGGTTAGTGGTTTTCTTCTGTATTGGTGCAATGGTATATATGTTCCTAAGCACTGAGTATAATTTGGACTAACAATTTTTTAATATTAAATCTTATGCATAAGAAATATGAACTTGGTCCTAAAAGCAAGAACTCAAAACAGAAATATAAAAAAGTTGTACAGTTCACATATAAAAAAGCATTTGATCTATTTTGCATAGTAAGAACAAAATAGATCTGAATTAAGAACATGTAAAAGTGGATATTTTTCCAGATGGATTCATTGTGTCTGAAATAATTTGAAAAACAGGATGGAAAGTTGTCTCTTTTCTGTCTCCCTCCAAGTAAGCATTAGCTGTAAGTATTTTGAAATATTAATTGATAGATGAAACCTCAGCAAAAGAAGAAGAGCACATTTTGACCAATACCGAGATAACTAACTTAAGCTTGGCTTAGAAAGCTTTCGGTGATTCTGCATACCTTTTATGTCAGTTCAGTGAGCCGCAGCCATTCACAGTGGCCTAAACATAATGACCTTGAATTACCTCATGTAAGAAGTCTGGAGGTTGAAATTTCAATGCGCTACAGCAGAAATCCATGCTTTTTTTCCAGCAACCTTGGAGTATAATCTTCCTTGCCCATGCCTGTTTCCTCAGTAATATAGCGCTAAGGCTTTCAAGAGCAGAAAGCTGGAAGACCTTTTATTTGTGAGCCTCTTATTTTATCAGCAGAGGAAAATTTTATCCCAAAGCCTTCTACTGTATTTCTTTTTCTGTTTCGTTGGTCAGAACTGTGTCACATGGATACCCTTAACTCCAAGGGGGCTAAGAAAGTTAGTATCTAGCAAAAAGCAATGGGATTACCATAGTGGGTTTGTACTAACTTTGATTTATCCCCTAGGCCTGGGGGAGGAGCCTAGCTTCCCTAAGTCAAGGCAGATCTGCCAGGTACATGTACATAAAATCAGGGCTCTGTGGGTGAGTAGGAAGAGGAAGAACTGGCTAATTGATAGGCAGGGTACAGTGTCTGCTATTTCCTTGAGCAATGGTAGTGACTGGTTGCTATAATAGGATTTTTGAAGCAGCAGTGTTACCATGACAATCTGATGATGCTGGTGACCATCATTCAGCAGTGAATACTTAACTGCCAGGCAGTGTACAATGGAAAGATTGAGCAGCAGATACAAATTTGGAAATTATTAGCATATATATGGTATCTAGATTTATGGGGACAGATACCCTCTCCAGATCAAAACAACCAAAATGGCATGATGGTAATAAAATAGCTTTAAAAATCTGGTGTTATAGAATGCCTAGGTGATAAGTGGAGTTTTTTTTTTTTTTTTCCCTTTCTTTTTAAATGAATTTTATTTTTTAGAACAATTTTAGGTTTACATTGAAATTGAGCAGAAGATACAAAGATTTCCCATGTACCCACTACGCCTACACATACACAGCCTCCTCTATCATCAGCATTTTCTGCCAGAGGGCTATGTTTTTGTCTTTGTTTTTTTGAGATGGAGTCTTGTTGTGTCGCCTAGGCTGGAGTGCAGTGGCGCGATCTCGGCTCACTGCAAGCTCTGCCTCCTGGGTTCAAGCAATTCTCCTGCCTCAGCCTCCTGAGTAGCTGGGACTACAGGCGTGCACCACTATGCCTGGCTAATTTTTGTATTTTTAGTAGAGAGGGGGTTTTACCATATTGGCCAGTCTGGTCTTGAACTCCTGACCTCAAGTGATCCACCCACCTTGGCCTACCAAAGTGGGATTGGGTTGGGATTACAGGCATGAGCCATCATGCCTGGTTAGAGTGGTGGTTTTTATAATTGGTGAACATCCATTGACACATCGTTGTCACTAAAGTCCTTAGAGGATGTACAGTTTACTTGTGTCGTGGGTCAGGGAATATCTTAGGTTTTCTGAATGATGACACTTAATTTGGGAAGGAGAGAATATTGGTAACCAGCCCAGAATCATCTCTGCTCAATCCTGTTTTCTTCACATCTTAATGCTATTCTTTGGCCATCCTTGGTTCTTGCCTTTGCTTTCAGAAAATAGCAGCCAAGGTGTGAACAAGTAGATGGGCCAGCAAGGGTGGAGTGAACTGGTACCAGTTACTGGGGCCCAGTGGACTGGATGAGGGATGGCCCATGAGTTGTGTTCATATATGTACCAGTCCAATGCCAATGTAAAGAATTTCTGCCATTCTACTATTGCAAAGTGGGCCTGAAAAATGTTTTCAGCCATATTCAAATTTCTTCCCACTACCTGCAAACATGAATTTGGGGATTTCAGCTAACTTCTTACTACCTGTAGCATATGGGATTTGCAGTAGGGTATAATTAAAATTGATGGGTAACTCTAATCTCCTTTTAGCCTTATTAACAACATAAACCCTCTAACAGCTACTTAGCCAAAGAAACTAGAGTCTTCTTATCTCTCTCTTTTCTTTTTAATCTCTTATCTCCCTGTAATCCCAGTACTTTGGGAGGCTGAGGTGGGTGGATCACGAGGTCAGGAAATCGAGACCGTCCTGGCTAACACGGTGAAACCCCGTCTCTACTAAAAAATACAAAAAATTAGCTGGGACTGGTGGCGGGCGCCTGTAGTCCCAGCTACTTGGGAGGCTGAGGCAGGAGAATAGCGTGAACCCAGGAGGCAGAGCTTGCAGTGAGCCGAGATTGCATCACTGCACTCCAGCCTGGGCAACTGAGTGAGACTCTGTCTAAAAAAAAAATATTAGCTGTTTTCTCAAAGATAACTTAAATGAATATATCTGGTGTTCACTTTAGTGTTTATTTTTAACAAAGCCTTACAGAGAGAACTAGTCTCATAGGAGAAAATCATTATAGAAAGTCTGATGCTCAGCCGGGTGCGGGCTCACGCTTGTAATCTTAGCACTTTGGGAGGCCAAGGTGGGTGGATCACCTGAGGTCAGGAGTTCGAGACCAACCTGGCCAATATGGTGAAACCCGGTCTCTACTGAAAATACACAAAAATTAACTGGGCATGGTGGCAGGTGCCTGTAATCCCAGCTACTCAGGAGGCTGAGGCAGGACAGTTGCTTGAACCAGGGAGGCAAAGGTTGCAGTGAGCTGAGATCGTGCCACTGCACTCCAGCCTGGGCCACAAGAGCGAGACTCCATCAAAACACAACACAACAGAACAAAAAAGGTCGATGCTCATTCTTTTCCAAAAGGAAATCTCCCCCGTCCCCTTCTTTTTTTCATCAATATTAGTATATACTCATTGCGAAGACTTTAAGTAAAAATCTGTTAATCAGGATTAACTTTACACAATTTGAAATGTATTGCATATCTTTCTGGATATCATTCTTGGTCTGTAAACATGCAAAAACATATCTTTTTTTAAACAAAAAATTAGAATTCACTTTTTACACTCAACACTGTATCTTGGACATCTTTCCCTATCAATACCCTTTCTAAAGGCTTCAGTATATTTCATTGTATGGATATGCCAAAATGTAAACCGTCTATTGCCCTTTACATACACATACTCTGTAACCTTTTAGTTTAATAAGTTAAAATTCATTTTAATATACCTCCTTTCTCTTTAAATTTCATTTTATCTATATAAAATGTAGAATCTGAACTAGTTCATCTCTGAGATGTCTTCCAGCTCCACACATGGTGATTCCTAATTCTGCTCAATTAATTTTAGAGCTGCCAGCTGCTCCACAGTTTTGCCAACCATCCTCTGCACCGTAGTCGTGCCTCTGCTGCTCACCCAGCCCTGGCTTCTCTTGATACCTGCTTTGGGGAAGCAAAATGCTGCCCCAGAACATGGCTCAGGAGAGAGAATAAGGAAGCCACAACACCGGGCCTAGGTGGCCAGGCTTTAGAACAGTGGTGAGGATATGACAGTAAGGTGTGCAGAGAGCACTAAGACTGTGGTGTCTGTCCACAGAAGCTGTATGTGGGTGTGTCTTCTGGGAGTTACTTCTGAGCCCAGGATCAGTGTGACTGCCAGAGGATGAGGCGGTACTAGAGAGAGAGGAGCCTGTAAAAGAGTGGACCAGGCCTGTGGAGAGAGTGGTAGGAATTGTTGCCTGTTGCCATGGGGTCATTCCAGAACTCCTCTAGGGGTTAGCTAGAGGTGAAAGGAACTGTGCAGGCTGAAGTTCCAGCTAGACAGATACAGGGCTTTGAGATGCAGTTCTTGAAATCTTAGTGAACAGTTTTATTTCAGTGTTGTTATCTTGAATCCTTTTACAAATTTCAGGATATTCAGATGAGGGTTCTAGATCATATTAGAGTTGACTTATTCTAATTTTAGGAGAGACATTATTCAGTTTGCCTTCTATGTCCAACTTTTCTTCTCTTTTGGCCTCTCACTCATTACTGGAAAGAGACAATCTGCCCTCTAGCTACAGCTGATTATACCCAAACTGGCCATTTGGATTTCCTTTCTTAGAACAAGTAGGGCAGGTGCTGTGAAGACTGGAACTCTGAGCTGGTTTCCAAACACAGTTCTGCATTACGATCACCTGCACAGCCTTGTAAGAGCAGCTGAATCACTAGGTCTGAAGAAGGACCCAGGAATGTATATTTTTAATAAGTTCTGTAGATAGATGTGGATGATCATCTAAGTTTGGGGACCAGTGGACTAGGACACCAACTCAGAACACTATCCTGTTCACTTCTGATAGTTCCTCATCGCAAACCTAGGTGAGTAGGGTGGAGGGTAGAATGGACCTCCAGGGATCTGGACATTGAGACTATGACCATTCCTCCTTTTTTTCTGCTCTGTGACCAATTTAACCTTTCTCTGGGGTCCCCTCTAAAAGTAAGATTATGAACTCCTATTGTATGTATATTAATTCAATAAATACTAAATGCCTACTTTGTACCAGACGTTTTGCTAAGCGCTATCCAGCTTGCCACTGAATTGTTCTCTTAATTAGTAAGACAGCATAGGATAGTGAAGAAAGCACAGGCTTTGGAGTTACTTTTAGGTATAAGACCAATCCTTGCTACTTGTAGCTGGGTTCCCTCCACATGTTATTTCTCTTCACTAAGCCTCAGTTTCTTCCACTCAAGTACAGGAACAATACCTATCCTACATGGCTATTATGAAGGTTAAATTAAATAATTATTAGGTTTCTACCCCTCCATTCTATGGCTTGGCCATTTTGGCTAGACTGCAAGGGATCTAGTAGCATGGACCATATCTTATGGTTTCATGAATCCTCTATGTTGCCTAAATTGCTACCTCTTGATTCTGCTACACCAATTTGGAATGTGATTCATATTTGTACAAGGCAGTAGAGTGTTTTGTTGGAGAATCACTTTTGTCTACTGAACTTGGACAAGGAAGTCTATTCAGAAGGTATATAAGTAGCCTGGGCATGGTGGCTCATGCCTGTAATCCTAGTACTTTGGGAGGCTGAGGCAGGAGGATCACTTGAGCCCATGAGTTTGAGACCAGCCTGGGGAACAAGGCAAAACCCTGTCTCTATAAAAAAGTACAAAAGTTAGCCAGGCGTGATGGTGTGCACCTGTAGTCCCAGCTATTGGAGAGGCTGAGGTAGGAGGATCACTTGAGTCCAGGAGGTTGAGGCCGCAGTGAGCTGTGATCATGCCACTACACTCCAGCCTGGGTGACAGAGCAAGACCCTGTATCAATCAATCAATCAGTATTTTAAAGAAGAAGATATATAACTAGCATTCAGAAAACCTCAGTTGTTTTTTGTTTTTTTTTTTTGTTTGTTTGTTTGTTTTTTTTGAGACTGAGTCTTGCTCTGTTGCCTAGGCTGGAGTACAGTGGTGGAATCTCGGCTCACTGCAACCTCCGCCTCCCAGATTCAAGTGAGTCTCCTGCCTCTGCCTCCCAAGCAGCTGGGATTACAGGCATGTGCCACTATGCCCGGCTAATTTTTGTATTTTTAGTAGAGATGGGGTTTCACCACGTTGGCCAGGCTGGTCTTGAGCTCCTGACCTCAGGTGATCCACCCACCTCGGCCTCCCAAAGTGCTGGCACTACAGGCTTGAGCCATTGTGCCCAGCCAGAAACCTCAGTTTTAAGCTTTTTTCTTCTCTCACCATGATTACATGGGGCACTTCACTTTTTTGAACCTCAGGTTCTTGAGTGAGCTTGACCATCTCTTCCCGTTTTTCTTGTTTCGAGTAGTTTATGATTGTTGCGACACATAAAGACATTTTTAAAATTGAACATTGTGCTATTTTAAATTAAAACAATATTTAAATGCTTCAATAATATGAGAAGATCTATTTTTAAAATCTCTTTAGCTTAATAGACTCGGTGGTCTTTTCCTGGCTTCTTTCATATGCCTTGGTTTTCTGCAAAGTTGGGATCAATGTATGTATTCAATTTGGAGTTCTTTTATTTCTACTTTTCAATGTTACTATATAGTATTCTACTATATTACCATGGGGACTTTAGAATTCATATTGTAGATAAGAATTAAAAAAAAATTTTTTTCCTAAAAGCTGAACCGTTAGGCTTCCTGTTTTTCAGTTTGTGCAACTTGACTAACATTTGAAAACTAATGAAGTAGAATGGAATTTAAAATATCAGAATGGTTTCAGGAAACATCTATTTCAGTTTATATTTTTATGTGAAGATGTGTGTTTACTGGATCATGATGTAAAATGTATGCTTACCGAGGGTTGTGGCCAAAAGAATTTAAAAGCCACTGGATTAATAACGACAGTCCAATCACATTTTGAGGTTTTCACGTCATATTCTAGAAAAGGCTGTTTAATTCCCATGTATGTCCCGAGAGTTGCTTCTTTTGGAAGTACATAGTTAGGTATTTTAGTTGTTAGATGGTTAGGTATTTTAGTTGTTAGATGCTTTGGTTCACAAAACTAAGATCTTAAGTGAAATGTAACTATGTATCTCCTCTGCCCAGAATGAAGTTACGGGAAACAAATTTTTATTATACTAATAACTAAATAAATCCAATTAAATTTGGATAAGCCATACTATACCAAATGAAACACAGCAGGGGAAGAAATCTTACACATAAAGGATATACTGTGTTCTTTGGTTGACATGCTTGCCTACACTTTTCCTTTGGCCTTCTATTACATTAGCCAGCTTCTATCTGAAGGAAGCTAAAAAAATGTAGACTTTGTGCATACATTACAAGCCATTTTTAAAAATAATCAGCTCTCCTAAATTCATTTTATATATTTCTTTGAAAAATTTGAGGCTGGGTGTGGGAGCCACCAAACTGCACTTTGGGAAGCTGAGGCAGGAGGACTACTTGAGTCCAGAAGTTTGAGACCAGCCTGGGCAACACAGTGAGACCTTGTCTCTATTAAAAATTTAGAAAGTAGCCAGGTGTGGTGGTGTGCACCTGTAGTCCAAGCTGTTTGGGAGGCTGAAGTGAGGAGAATTACTGAAGTGAGGAGAATTACATGAGCCCAGAAGTTTGAGGTTGCAGTGAACGATGATTGTGTAACTGCACTCCAGCCTGTGCAAAGAGACCCTGTCTCAAAAAAATAAAAATTTTGCCTAGTCTTGAAGTTCAAAGCAACATTCAGCTTATTACTTGTGCCTATGTCTTCCTCATTAGTAATAATCTCATTGAGCTATTTTTTCCCCCTTTTGGTTATTTTCTGAAACACACACATAGCTGCTTCTAATTAACTGTACAAGGGCTTTCTTAGTGAGTGGCTGAGCATGATTTAGCAGCCTGACTGTCTCTCTGGGGAGCTGATTTTATGGAGTAGCCAATGTATTTGTTTTCTGAAAATTTTTTATTTCAATAGGTTTTTGGGTAACAGGTGGCATTTGGTTACACGGATAAGTCTTTTAGTGGCAATTTCTGAGATTTCGGTGCACCCATCAACCGAGCAGGGTATACTGTACTCAATGTGTAGTCTTTTCTCCCTCACTGCCCCTACCCTTTCCCGTGAGTCCCCAAAGTCCATTGTATCATTCTTATGCCTTTGCATCCTCATAGCTTAGCTCCCTGCCAATGTGTATTCAGTAGTTAACCTGTTTCATAGGCTAAACAAGATTCAGAGTTCTTTTATTTTACTGTTTCAGTCCAGCTCAGTTATGATAAATACAGATCTGTTAGGATAAGAAATTGTGGAGCTTCAGGTTTAGAATAATGGGATTCCTAGGACTGAAGGAAATTTCTGTGATTTAGCAGAGAAAATTATTTTAAATTTATTTCCATCCATTTGCAGAATGAATTTTAAGCAATAGTTAGAGTTGGGAAAGTCCTGTTATTAGCTGAGGAGAGGAGGAAAGTTCGTAGCCTGTGGATCAGATAAAGACATTCTGAACTAAATAGACACCATGATGTTTGTTTTCACCCATTTACTATAAAATATGCTGTGGATTTTGGGCAGTGCCTAACCTATGCTCCAAATGTTGCTTTATGGGAAATTCCTATTCACCCATGATATATCTCAATTATTAAAAGTACACAAGAACCTGGTTATCATGAGAGAATTCTTCCTGATATATCCCTGGTGGCAGGACCCAGCTTGGGAGTGGAAATTGCTCTAGCTCCCAGTCACTAGTGGTATATTCTAGGATTTGCGGGGAGTCTTTAGCAGGGTGGAGATCCAGGGCAGTGACAGCTGGTGCTGGTTTCTCTGGTGACCAGGAGACTAGAAACAAGTGGTTATAATGGCTTGTCCTGATATCTACATTGCTTCCAGTCTTTAAGCTGTACTCTTGCATCTGGTGACACAGTGCCTACATGTGCCTAAGTTCCTCAGTGGTATCAGAGGACAGGTTATCAAAGTGTGTTTGAAAATGTTTCATTGATATCTTATCAAATGATATACTTTCTTTTGTACTGCCTTTCAGAATTAAAGCTATAGAGAGTCCCAACAAAGAAGATGATACCCAGTGGCTGACCTATTGGGTAGTGTATGGTGTGTTCAGCATTGCTGAATTCTTCTCTGATATCTTCCTGTCATGGTTCCCCTTCTACTACATGCTGAAGGTATGTTGGTTCTCCCTACCACTAAAACTCCATCTCAGGACCTGTATAGAAGAAGTAGGAATAAATGCTTGAATGTTGTACATCTGTGGCTCTGTCTTAGATTATAAACAAGAAGCCAGGCCTGGGCGACAGAGCGAGACCCTGTCTCCAAAAAAAAAAAAAAAAAAAAAAAA
>NW_012108031.1:400842-426954 GCF_000951045.1 Mandrillus leucophaeus | reverse complement strand
ACTGCAACCTCTGCCTCCTGGGTTCAAGCAATTCTCCTGCCTCAGCCTCCTGAGTAGCAGGGATTATAGGTGCCCACCACCATGCTTGGCCAATTTTTGTATTTTTTTTTGGTAGAGACAGAGTTTCACCATGTTGCCCAGGGTGCTCTTGAACTCCTGACCTTAAGCAATCCACGCACCTCGGCCTCCCAATGTGCTGGGATTATAGGTGTGAGCCATCGTGCCTGGATTCAATCTGACCATCTAATTTTCAACTGTATTCCATGATTATATCATAACCATTCTGTTATTCCTGCCATATATTGTGTTCTTCATTTCAGCTGTTATATTGTTCACACCTAATGTTTTTGCTTGGCTCTTTTCTGTTTTCTTCTTGTTTCATATTGCTAATATTTTCTCATTTCTTTTAGTATGGTTAACGCTCCCCAGTTTAAAATTCTTGGTCAGCAGTTCTAATATTTTTGCTCCTGACCAAAACCTGTAGTTGATTGTGTTGTTTTTCTTTTGAAACGTACTCTTGGCAGAGTGTAGCAGCTCATGCCTGCAATCCTAGCACTTTGGGAGGCTGAGGCGGGCAGATTGCCTGAGCTCAGGAGTTCAAGACCAGCCTGGGCAACACAGTGAAACCCTGTCTCTACTAAAATACGAACGAAATTAGCTGGGTGTGGTAGAGTGCACCTTTGTCCCAGCTACTTGGGAGGCTGAGGCAGGAGAACTGCTTGAATCTGCGACGCAGAGGTTGCAGTGAGCCGAGATCACGCTACTGCACTCCAGCCTGGGCGACAGAGCCAGACTCCATCTCTGAAAACAACAACAACAACAACAAAAAAGAAATATACTCTTAAAATATCTTTTTATTTTGGCCTACAAACTCCTTTTCATCTGAGTATCAGCTATCCCATCAGGCACTGGAATGGAGAGGGCCCCAGTCTGTGCTAGTACTCGTAAGTTCTGGGTAGGGGGTGGATGAGTCCTAGGAGTGGGGGGGCCTCAGGCACACAGGAACCATAGTTAACCACTCCTCACCCACAGAAAAGCTCCTGAGGTCAAAGCTTCACTGTACCGCCCTCCTCCATCCCAGCAAAGCAGCATCAAAAGGAAGTGATCCTGGGTTATAGTTCACAGCTCTAGGAGTTGGAGCAGCAGGGGTAGGGAAGTAACTGCCCTTAATTAGTGTCCACCTGTTTTCCTGGGTGACTAGCAAAGACAGGACTTTTATACTGAAACATCTGTTTTAGAAAAAAGTAGAGGACAATATTTTTTAACTTTGAGGTATAGAAGCAAGACAAAATACAAAAGTTTCAAAGAAAAAGATTTGATAAATTCAACTAAATAAAATTTCTAAAAATTAAATTTCTATGACAGTGGGCAGCATAAACAAAGTTAAAATAATGACAGACTAGGAAGATAGATTTACAACATTTACACCAAATAAGGAATATCCAGAATACATAACAATTTCTATAAGTAAAAAGAAAAAGAAAAATGGGAAAAGAAAGTATTTCATGGAAGAGAAAAAATATGAATGGCCAGTAAACAGCTCAGCAGTGATCTGGGAAGTGTGAATTAAAATAGTAAAATCCCATATTTTGTTCATTAAACTGGCAGATATTTTAAAGATTGAAGATATCTGGTATTGGTGAATGTATAGGGAAACAGACAGGTAGTGGTACAGGCTGAACATCTGAAATCTGAAATCCTAAATGCTTTAGAACCCCAAACTTTTTGAGTGCTCAGATAAAGAAAACGCTCATTGGAGCATTTAGATTTTAGAGTTTCTGATTTGGTATGCTCAGTTGGTATAATATACATATTCCAAAATCTGAATAAATGTGAAACCCGAAACACTTTTAGTCCCAAGCATTTCAGATAAGGGATACTTAACAGGGTAGTGGTATAAATTGGAATAATCTTTTTAAGGGACCTTTTAACAATTTCTTGTTGAATTGAAAAATGATATTCTTAACAATTCTAAGGAAATAGTCACTGTGCATTACAGAGCTGCACAAAGATATTCATGGCAGCATTTTTTGTTGTAAACTGTATATAATATGAACTGCATAATGTAAACATTATAAACTGAAATATTCATCAGCAGGTAAATGGTTAATTGAATTAATGGTATATCCATATAGTTAAATGGAATGAAACAAATCCATATGTATAGACCCAGAAATTTTTGCATAATTTAGCAATTATGAAAAGTTATAGAGGACAGGCGTGCTAGCTGTTGCCTGTAATCCCAGCATACTCAGAGGCCAAGGCAGAAGGACTGCTTGAGGCCAGGAGTTTGACACCAGCCTGGGCAACATGGTGAGACCCTGTTTCCACACACACAAATTTAAAAATTAGTCAGGCTCCCAGATCACAGCATGTTGACCAAAAAAAAAAAAAAAAAGCCAGGCATGGTGGTGCATGCCTGTGGTCCCATCTACTCAGGAGGCTGAGGTGGGAGGATGGTTTGAGCCCAGGAGTTCAAGGCTACAGTAAGCTATGATGACACCACTGCACTCTAGCCTGGGTGACAGAGACCCTGTCTCGAAAAAGAAAAAAAGTAATAGAACGTTAAATACAGTAGTACACACCATTTATGCTTAAAAAAGAAAGAAGACAAGACACTATATAAAATGAGTATCATGTCTTTTAAAGTTTAAAAAATTAAATAAAAACATGCTCAGTATAGATTCTGTTATATTTTTGAATGACTTCACCACAGAATGCCTTGTAAGGCAATGAAGAATTTTCCTTTCAAAACTGATGGAAGATAATAAAAATTGGTCTGTGGAAAGAGTTGATTTCAAAGATTGGATTTTTTTGTTTTGATTTTTTTTTGTTTTTATTATTCGAAGTCATTTAACATTCATAAAAATATTCTTGTAATCTTTAATTTGGACATGACATAATTTAAACTTCAGATAATTTTAAAGCCTTTAATAAGATCCATCTAATGGTAGGGACCTCACAGTGCAGTCTAGTGGAAATAAATTGGCTTTTGCTTTGGGCCCACTTGTTTGTGGCAGTGAACAATATCTTGTCAGCAGAACTACTTGCAGTATTACCTGACTTCAAATTTCCAACATGTGAGTAAGCTTGACTTCTAGCCTACTCCTAATCACCTCTGCTAATGGAGTCCACAGAGAGGTAGAGAGAAGATCCAAAATAAATGGTAGTCATTGAATCATTTATATTTGGTTTTGGAGTTCATTTAAAATACTGCTTTGCAGCAAATTTTCTTCCCTAATGGTAAAATGAATGTGTATCCATTAGTAGTCTCCAGCTGCATGGCATCATAGTGTTCATTAAAGTGAATTTATTGCATACATTCCAAATAGATAATATACTTGAAAGGATTAAAAATTCATGATGCTGTCAATCAAAATGCTTTCTTCCTACATTAGTGGCATATTCTGAATGACTTAGTAAACAGACTGAGAAGAGGCCTCTGAACTGCAGAGTCTGTAGGAGAAGGTTCAGGAGAGTATTGAATTTTAAGGACTAGAATCCATCTTACCTATGCTGTTGCAATCACATGCTGACTGGAAATGTGGAAAAGAGACTTAGAAGTAAGGACATGGGATTTTTTTTTGTTTTCTGAGATGGAGTCTCACTCTGTCACCCAGCCTGGAGTACAGTAGTGCCATCTTGGCTCACTGCAACCACTGCCTCTTCAATTCTAGTGATACTCCTGCCAGAGCCTCCGAAGTAGCTGGGATTACAGGCACGTACCACCACACACAGCTAATGTTTGTATTTTTAGTAGAGGTGGGGTTTCACCATGTTTGCCAGGCTGGTCTCAAACTCCTGACCTCAAGTGATCTGCCCGACTTTGTAATCCCAAAATGCTGGGATTACAGGCATGAGCCACTGCTCCCAGCCCAAGGACATGTTTAATATTTTATTTTTTGCAGAGTTAATATTGTTGGCTTTATTTTTATTTTTCTAAAGCAGCTTATAAGATTGGAGGAAAATAAAAGGAGCCAATGGCTAGGCATCAAAGCTTAGTTGAGAAGATAATATATGATGTACTTAGGTAGAAATTGGATCATGCATGTTCTGAGCTTTGCTTTGATATCTGGCCTTCAGCAAGAGGGTTTAAAAATAAATTTAAAAGCTGTTTTTTCTTGATTATGAAATTTATATATGCTCATTCCTATATTTAGCAGATACTTACTTAGAACCTCCATGTGTCAGATTCTGTTCTACATCTGGGAGATACTTTGGTGAATAAAACAAAGTCCTTGTTATCCTACTGTTTACATTTTTGTGTGTGTGTGTGTGTGTGTGTGTGTGTTGGGAAGTGTTTTATGTAGGGAGGAAAATAACATTTGTAATCCTACATCTTAGTCTTCCCATTTTTTAAAATGTGCAAATATATTTGTCTGTGTGTCTAAATACAAACAGAACTGTGTGTATATATGTGTGTGTGTATATATATGTATTGCTGTCTTAACCATATGTGTGGTTGAGATCACATATAATTGTCTTGCTTTTTTCAATTAACACAGTATTATGAGTATTTTCTCATGTTACTCAGTATTCTTTGACAAGCTGTCTAATCTATTATTGATAATTTACCCATTCCCAATTGAAAGACATTTAGGACATTTGTCATGTGATTATACATAACGCTGCAATTAATATCTTTGTATCCTATGTTTACCTTCATTTAAATCATTTTCTAGATTTATTTTTTTATATGTATTTTTTGAGATGGAGTCTTGCTTTGTCGACCAGGCCGGAGTGCAGTGGCGTTATCTCGGCTCACTGCAACCTCTGTTTCCCAGGTTCAGGCAATTCTCCTGTCTCTGCCTCCTGAGTAGCTAGGACTACAGGTGTGCACAACCACACCTGGCTAATTTTTGTATTTTTAGTAGAGACGGGGTTCACCATATTGGCCAGGCTGCTCTCAAACTCGTGACCTCGTGATCTCCCTGCCTCAGCCTCCTAAAGTGTTGAGATTACAGGTGTGAGCCACCAGGCCCGACTAGATTTATTTTTAGAACAAGGTTGAGTAAACTCTGGCAGGATTAGGTCCTGACCTGAATTGTCACCTGTGCTATTTCACCCATTGACAGAGAATACAACATTTTTTTTTTTTTTTTTTTTTGAGATGGAGTTTTGCTCTGTTGCCCAGGCTGGAGTGAAGTGGCGTGATCTCAGCTCACTGCAACCTCTGCCTCCTGGGTTCAAGCCATTCTCCTGCTTCACCCTCCCAAGTAGCTGGGATTACAGGCGCCCACCACCACGCCCAGCTAATTTTTGTATTTTTAATAGAGTCGGGGTTTCACCATGTTGGCCAGGCTGGTCTGGAACTCCTGACCTCAGGTGATCCACCCACCTTGGCCTCTCAAAGTGCTAGGATTTCAGGTGTGAGCCACCATGCCCGGCAACATTTTTCTTCTTAATCTTCGTAGGAGGCCCAAAAGACAGGGAAATCTTTCCTTTAACACGTCCTTTTTAAGCTTTTATTTGTGCATGCTGAGCAGTGTTTTAAACGTAGCCCGTAACTCTTCTGTGGCTACACTGCAAAGGCTTCTTAGACTTATGTTTCTGATCAAGTCATTGTAGCCTATCAGGAAGTCAGTGTTGAAGTACATTTTCTTCTGACATTAACTTTCCATTCCCTAACTGCATGTTAAGCATGCCCCTACCTGGAAAGTATCTTTTCTGGGGGAAAATCAGATGGTGACAGCATTAGAAGCACAGACGGAATAGAATGGCCTGTTGTAATTTGTAATTTAAGGAGTCACTGTGTCAGTGCTAATAGTGCCAAGAGTCCAGTTAAAATAGCATGGACTCTGTCTGAACTGCAGGCAGCAGTGGGCTTGTGGGTCTCCTTGGGAGTATCATCAACTGGCACTTTGAGGGCAGCTTGACTGAAAAGACAGCCAGATCTCTGTGGGTGATTTTAATAAACTCAGGCTATTCCTGGGCTGTAGAATAGTTACATAGATTAAGAAGAGAGGGTTGTAAGAGGTGGCAGCTGAATATCACCTTGGGAGTTGAACAGTAATTAACTTTATTTTTAATATAAGAAAATGATTTCATTTCAGAACTGGAATATGCTAAAGATGTACCTAGACAGCAGTAATTATTTTACTGTCTCAAGACAATAGCTAGAGGGTACCAGTACCAGAAAGTAGTAAATTAACAGTCTGCAGTCTAGCCTACAAAGTAATCACATTGAAGAGGTACAAAACTGTGGACACTTGACTTAATTCATCCAGAAAAGATAATCAGCTTGTCTGGATTGCTGAAGAGTTAGTATCTATGTAGGCAGGTGATATTTCAGAGATTTTCCACAATAAGAACTTTAGGATCTGGTAATACTACTATTCTATTGTATACTTTCTTCAAGTACATTAATTTGTGACTTTCCTAAAGCCCTGCAGAAGAGAAAACTGTCTCTTAGGTTGATTTGCCTAAAGTCATAAAACACACCCCACCTCTCCTTTTTCTTTTTTGAGACAGAGTCTGGCTGTGTCACCAGGTTGGAGCAGAGTGGTGCAATCTCGGCTCACTGCAACCTCCACCTCCTGGGTTCCAGTGATTCTCCTGCCTCAGCCTCCCGAGTGGTTGGGACTACAGATGCCCGCCACCATGCTCGGCTATTTTTCCAATTTTAGTAGAGACAGGGTTTCACCATGTTGGCCAGGATGGTCTCGATCTCTTGACGTCGTGATCCACCTACCTTGGCCTCCCAAAGTGCTGGGATTACAGGCATAAGCCACTGCACCCGGCCCCACTTCTCCTGAGTCTTAATCCAATGAGTCATTTTCACTTCACCTTAATGCTTCTGGTTTTAATACGGATATCTGTCTCTCTCTTGGTAATCCATTTCTGAAAATCAGATATTCTATGCAGGAGTACATTCTATGCAGGAGCTTATTTTCCACTATGTTAAGTGGGAAAGTTTTTAATATATTACATGTCAATGTAAAACTCCCCAACGAATTCCCTAAGCATTAATAAAATACAGCAAAATACCTATATATAAATAACAAATATCATGTTAGGATGTTAGATGCTAAAAACACTTGCTGCTCTCCAAATAGTTAATATAGTAAGAAACAATTGCTTTGTGTGCAGGAATACATAGCACATCCCCTGTGATGCTCTGCATATTCTTCAAAATGTCCACCAGGAATTCTGATATTCTGTCAAAAATGTTACTCAAGACATTTCCTGTACATCATCTTGTATTGCATTTTGGGGATGTACAGCTTTTCCTATATAAGCAACTACAGTAAAACATTATATGAATTTTGGATATTAAAAACCAAAAGGCAGCTGGGTGCAGTGGCTCACGCCTGTAATCCTAAGCATTTTGAGAGGCCAAGGTGGGTGGATCACAAGGTCAGGAGATCAAGACCATCCTGGCCAACATGGTGAAACGCTGTCTCTACTAAAATACAAAAAATTAGCTAGGCGTGGTGGCACACACCTGTAGAGGGATTGAGGCAGGGGAATTGCTGGAACCCCGGAGGCGGAGGTTGCAGTGAGCTGATCGCGTCACTGCACTCCCGCCTGGCAACAGAGCAAGACTCTGTCTCAAAAAAAAAAAAAAAAACAATAACAAAACAAAAAACAAAACAACCAAAAGGCTTCCACAGGGAAATAACTAGAGAGGTGGTTTTGCAGGGTCTGCTGTAATTAACTGGCACTAGGCCAAGGAAACAAAGCTAATGCCAGTGAAAAACACAGTTATTTAATTCTCCATTTTGGGTCAATGCAAATGCGTATCTCAAAAAACCAAGGTTCTGAACCTCTGGCAACATCTTACAATTCAGTAAGATCTGCTGCTGGCTAAGCCTAGGGCATGCTAGAGGAGAGTTGCTGGGAAAACTAAGAGTAACATGTAACTACTTGCACATACTGAGGGTACCTCAAGACACTGGCTTCCTTGGAGTGCTTGGATTTTTAACAGAAGGTCTTAGACTACCATTGTATGTGTGAAGGAGGCTGATTTGAGTTTTTGCATGATTGCACATTCATGCACATAGCATTACTATCCATGTGTAGTGAGACTACTAGATGCTAGTCTGAGTCTTTACCCTTCCATCACCTACTGTCATGCTTTCCCAAGTCTGAAGATCCTGTTTTCCAAGATCTGTGCTCAGTAAACAAGCTTTGGAGTCTTTAAATGAAAGGAATAGGAAAGGTGAAGAGAGGCCTGGCTTAAAATCATAACATGGAGATTATGGCAGTGAATCACACTGGGTTGAATGCTCTGATATGGAAAGCAGGCTGTGTAGTTCCTCTAGTTCAGAAATTCTGTTTTTTGAGACAGAGTCTCACTCTGTCACCCAGGCTGCAGTGAAGTGGCATGATGTTGACTCACTGCAACCTCCACCTTCCAGATTCAAGTGATTCTCCTGCCTCAGCCTCCCAAGTAGCTTGGATTACAGACGCCTGCCACCATACCTGGCGAATTTTTGTATTTTTAGTAGAAACAGGGTTTCGCCATATTGGCCAGGCTGGTCTCAAACTCCTGACCTCAAGTGATCCACCCTCCTCAGCCTCCTAAAGTGCCAGGATTACAGGTGATTACAGGATTACAGGATCACCGTGCCTGGCCTAGTCTTTTTTTTTCTTTTCTTTTCTTTTCTTTTTTTTTTTTTAGAACAAAACTAGTTTATTTGGATTTGGGGCTCTGAACAGTTCTGCCTCTATTACCCGACCTCCTCCTGCCACGACTTCGGGACCTAGAGGAACTTTGGCTCCGGCTGCGGTGGCTCCTGCGGCTCTGGCTCCGGCGGCCTTGGCCCTGGCTGCGGTGCCTGTTTCTTCCTCTGCTTGGTGAATTGTGCTTCTCCTGACTCTTTGATGTGTGTTTGTGAGATTTCTTCCCCCTGTGACTACTCCTTTTCCTCTCAGATTCCCCATTTCTTTTGTAGGAGTGGTCTGGACTAGGGTTTCTCCTTCCCCGCAGCCTGCTGGAGTAGTGGTCGTGGTGGCCCATCCTCTCCCTCCTCTCGGAGTTCTTGCCAAAGGAGGAGCCAGTCTGATCTGGAGACAAGTGGATGTCTCTGTTAGCTTCCCAGAATTCATTGTTGGGATTTCTGAACACATGAAGAAAGTTGCAGTGTTTTCCTCTTGGACACTGTTGTATTTCAAATAAACCACAAATCGCCATTTTCCACCGGGTCACGGGGCAGAATTCACATTGCAGCTGTCGTCCTGCATACCATCGTCCATTAAACAGAGAAAGGGCTGCTTGGCATTCTTCTTCCGACTGGTACTGAACATATACATTGCCCCTCAGGTGAGGTTCTAAATTGCAGCTGACCTTGAACTGAATCACCTTCCCCACGTTCTTGAACTCGGGCAACACATCCTCATAGAAATCTAGGAACTGTTGGTAGATTTCTTCCTCGCTATACTCCAGGCTTGCGTCAGGGTCATAGTCATCCCTCCTGCACTGCTCCATTCCAAACGTTGTAAACATGCTCTTAATAAGAAGGGTAGGACTGGATGTTGGGAAATTATGTTTACGTGAACATCTGTCTCCAAATCTGCAAGCTCCTGTTTTACTGTAAAAGGGACAATTAGCTCGATTCTTCTCCATTACTCTGAAATCCACAGGTGGTTCAGGGTTTTGCCATATGGTACCATTTTCTAACTCATTTTCAGCCTGATCCAGCATCTTCTGCACAGCTTCCTCTTTTTTTTTCTTCTGTCATTTCTGGTCCTCCTCTTCTCTATCTTTCCTCTGCTGTTCTTTCCATTGTTCCTTTAACTTTCTCTCTTGTTCTTGCCATTTTTTAGCTGCCTCTTCCTTTTCCTTCTTTATTCTGAATTCTTCTTGTGCCTTCTGCTCTCTCAGCAACCACTCCTCATGTAATCTTTGCCTCTCTCTTTCCAATAGCTTCTCTTCTTCTAGTTGTTGTTCTTCAATAAAAGTGTCCTCCTCCTCCTCCTCCTCCTCCTTCTGTGAGAGTCCTGAGTCTCTCAGTCGAGCAAGTTCCTGCCGACATTTCTTTCGTTTCTCCTTCTTCAGGGCGGCCCTGTACTTTTTGTGGCTTGGTTTCTCTGGAAACGTCATCTTCTCAAGTGCAGCCATCTTGCCGGCACCGCCTGGCCCCTCAGACATTCTTAACCTATGGGAATATATGGAAGATTCTGTTCATAGCTGCCACTGTCAGTGATTCTACTTACAAGTACTTTATGATGTCTTCTAGTATTGTTTTGTTTGCATACTTATATATATTATAAATTACTTTCATTTTGTTTTTCCTTTATGTTGCAGTTAGACTATATATTTTTTGTAATTAAGTATATCATAAATTTGAATTTCATTTCATGTACTAAAAGGAGAGTTTCTAAAATATTTACTTATGGCCAGGCACAGTGGCTCACTCCTGTAATCCCAGCACTTTGGGAGGCCAAAGCGGGCGGATCTCCTGAGGCCAGGAGTTCGAGACCAGCCTGATCAACATGGCAAAAACTCATCTCTACTAAAAATTAAAAAAATTAGCCGGGCATGTTGGCACATGCCTGTAATCCCAGCTACTTGGGAGGCTGAGGCAGGAGAACTGCTTGAACCCAGGAGGCGGAGGTTGCAGTGAGCCAAGATTACGCCACTGGAGTCCAGCCTGGGTGACAGAGTGAGACTCTGTCTCAAAAATAAAAAATAAAAATAAAGATTTGCTGAAATGTTTTTGGTTCTAGGATTTGCTTTCCCCCACTGAAAGCTAATATGCTCTCCTGTTAGTAATGTTTCATAGATGCTGTTAGAAAACACAGTATTCTTGGGTCAGAGAAAGTCCTTGCTATGCTCAGTAATTTTCTTTTCTTACAAAATTATAGGGGTAGATTTTTAAATTCCCAATACCTATTTTATAGAGGAAAAAACAGACTTAAGTGATTAAGTAACTTGCACAAGGTTTGCTTAGCTAGTAAATGGCAGAACCGGGATTGGAAATTAGTTTCTTTGAGCCCATCCTGTTACTCTCTATATACTATACTAACTCTTTGAATCCCTGAATCCCTGTTTGTTGGGTTGAGAGATCTGTATATATCTTTAGAGTGAGATTTTAGGCCGGGTGCAGTGGCTCACACCTGTAATCCCAGCACTTTAGGAGGCCGAGGCAGGTGGATCACTTGAGGTCAGGAGTTTGAGACCAGCCTGGCCAACATGGCGAAACCCTGTCTCTACAAAAAGTACAATAATTAGCCAGACGTGATGATGCGTGCCTGCATGCCTGTGGTGTCAGCTACTTGGAGGGCTGAGGCGGGAGAATCACTTGAGCCCAGGAAGTTGAGGCTATAGTGTTCTGTATTTGTGCCCCTGCACTCCTGCCTGGGTAACAAAGTGAGACCCTGTCTTTTTTTTTAAAAAAAAAAAAAAAGAGTTAAATTTTGTGTTCTTTATTCTGCATTCTTACTAATTTCTAGGTTGTTTTATATATCAATTTTTTTTTTTTCTTTTGGTCTTTTTGAGACAGGGTCTTGCTGTCTCACCAAGTCTGGATAGCAGTAGTGGTATCACAGCTCACAGCAGTCTCGACCTCCCAAGCTCAAGCCACCCTCCTGCCTCAGCCTCCCAGGAGGACCACAGGCATACGCTACCAAGCCTGGCTAATTTTAAATTATTTTCTTTTTTTTTGTGGCCGGGAGCAGTGGCTCACACCTGTAATCCCAGCAGTTTGGGAGGCCAATGGGGGCGGATCATTTGAGGTCAGGAGTTCAAGACCAGCCTGACCAACACGGTGAAACCTTATCTCCACTAGAAATAGAAAAATTGGCCAGGCATGGTGGTGTGCGTCTGTAGTCCCGGCTACTCGGGAGGCTGAGACAGGAGAATCGCTTAAATCCAGGAGGCGGAGGTTGCAGTCAGCTGAGATTGTGCCACGGAACTCCAGCCTGGGTGAGAGAGCAAGACTCCATCTAAAAAAAAAAAAAAATTTTTTTTTTTTTTTTTTGCCCATAGAGATGGGGTCTCCCTATGTTACACAGGCTAGTCTCAAAACTCCTGGGCTCAAGTGATCCTCCAACCTCAGCCTCCCAAAGTGCTGGGATTACAGGTGTGAGCCTGGCTAGTATATCAATTTCTGATGGAAATGTTAAAATCTATGATTGCAGATTGTGTCCATTTGTCTATATAATTCTGACTTACATTTACATATTTTAAAGCCATATTTGAAAGCTATCTATAGCTATATATAAAATATATAATTATAAAAATATTATATTACAAACATACAAAGCTATATATAATTTACATATTTCAAAGGTATATACAAGTTCAGGAATTTTAATATTCTTGCTGAATTGCTTTCCTTATTCTATTTACTTATTTTGCCTTAAGCAATTTGTATGTATTAATATTACTAATGAGCTATTCTGGGAGTTGGTGTTTGTCTGATATATCTTTCCCATAACTTTATTTTCAGTGTTCCTATTTGGTTTTGTGGTAGGTATGTTTCTTAAGCATACAGCTATAGTTTTGGGGTTTTATAAAAAATTTAGTCCTATAGTCTCTGGGTTTTGTTTTGTTTTTGAGATGAGCTCTTGCTGTGTTGCCCAGGATGGTCTCTGCATTAGTCTGCTCTCATGCTGCTAATAAAGACATACCTGAGAATGGGCAATTTATGAAGGAAAGAGGTTTAATTGACTCACAGTTCTACATGGCTGTGGAGGCCTCACAATCGTGGTAGAAGATGAAGGAAAAGCGAAGGGATGTCTTACATGGCAGTGGCAGGCAAGAGAGAATGAGAGCCAAGTGAAAGGGGAAACTCCTTGTAAAACTATTAGATCTCGTGAGACTTATTCACTACCACAAGAACAGCATGGCAGGAAACCACCCCGATGATTCAGTTATCTCTCACCTCTTCCTTTCCACAACACATGGGAATTATGGGAGCTACAGTACAAGATGAGATTTGGGTGGAGACACAACCAAACCATGTCAGTCTCCAACTCCTAGGCTCAAGCAATCCTTGCACCTTGGTGTCCCAAGTCACTGGAACTACAGGTGCATGCCACTATGCCCAGTAAGTCTCTGTCTTAAAAACACTTGTGCATCTGTAACAAATTTTAATTCACAAAGGTTACATTTCAAGAGTTACTTTTTACTGTAGTTGAGATAAGGGGAGCCTGGGCAACATTGTGAGACTTGGTCTCTACAAAAAAAAAGCTATAAAAATTTAGCCAGGCCTGGTGGTTCATGCCTGGTTAGTCCCAGCTACTTGGGAGGCTGGGGTGGGAAAACTGTTTGAACCCAGGAGTTCAAGGCTGCAGTAAGCCATGTTCATGCCACTGCACTCCAGCCTGGGTGACAGAGCAAGACTCTCAAAAATAATAATCTGGCGATATTAATTTGTTGAGAACTTGGGTTTTGTTTTTTATTTTGAGTGTAGTACAAGTTCAGAGTGTAGTACAAGTTCACAGTGTAGTATAAATTTCTCAGAGCCAACACGGTGCTGTTGGAGTGAGCTATTTGTGCATTTTAAACTAAAACTCTGTCATTAGTGTTCACCTTTTATCAGCTTTGTATCTCTAAAACATTTGAAAGACTGTCTTGGAAAGGCATCATAGCTTGTTGATTATCAGAGTACATCCCTTGGTTTGGAATCATAAGGACTAAGCCTTTTAAATTTAAAGCATGATAAATTAAGATGTTTTTACTTTAAGGAGAAGATGTAAAAAATACTGATTTGGAATCTCTCTGTAAGTGACTTCTGTTTTTTTTTGTAGAGTCACCTAGGCTGTATGGAATAAAATGTGGTTAAAATCTTTTAAACTAAAATAACTCAGCATATTGTTTATTAAACTTTCTAGGGAATTGGGCAGATTACTCTGAATATTCCCTTCTTTTTTTTTTTTTTTTTCCTTTTTATCTTAAAAAGGAGTAAATTGCATGGATGACTTGAAGTGGCAAGTTGGTATTTTTTGAATAAACAGTAAAAAATTTTTGGACATAAATAGTGTAAAAATCCTTATTTAAGTAATTAGGGCAGAAATTTGTCAATTTAAAAAAAAAATCTCAGTGGCAAAGTAGAGCTGTAAAGAAGGAGTTAGGAATAACTACATTTAAGATGAAAGATGAAGAACAGCTGTAAAGATTCCTTGAAGGCTAAAGATCTACCCAAAAACTGAGGTTCCACCAAAGGAAGAATTCAAGAATGGACAAGGTATTTTTTCTATAATAGGATGAACAAATGTGATAAATTTACCAAGGTAAGCCTAGCAAGCACAAGCCTCCTAGATATTAGGCTTATCTGGATAGGGCTTTATGCATGCAGATAAGTACTATATTTTCTTAATTGATTTCTAAGAGTTATGATTAATAAAAGCTTCTTACAGCTATATACTAAAAAGTGGTCCAAGTTAGGAAGATAGTTAAGCTCCTGGACGTGGTGTGTTTTACCCTTTGTTTTTTAGTCTCAGCTTTTCCTTACCAGCTCATTACTCATCATGTTTTTAAAGAAAGCCCACCTTTAACCTGCAGAAAACACTGGTAATACCTTTGGAGAAAATACCAGAGGCATTTCCCATCCCCATAGTAAAAGACAGTGTGTATTCTCAGAATGTGCCCCTCCACCCTCCTGTTACCCATGCTGGCTCTTATTCTGCAGTGTGGCTTCCTGTTGTGGTGCATGGCCCCGAGCCCTTCTAATGGGGCTGAACTGCTCTACAAGCGCATCATCCGTCCTTTCTTCCTGAAGCATGAGTCCCAGATGGACAGCGTGGTCAAGGACCTTAAAGACAAGGCCAAAGAGACTGCAGATGCCATCACTAAAGAAGGTAAGACTCAGGAACAATATGGCCCCACATGTGAGAGGAGATGTGACACACTGGGCTTAAATAACAGGCTTCCTGGCCTTCTTGTCTTACCAGCACCCCTCAGCCAAATGCCACCGTTACTCTGGGATTTCTTTACAAAGTCTTTGCCTATTGAGAACACTTACAGTTCTCAGCTTTTCCCAAGACTCTTCCTCCATGCCACATTTAATGTAGCATTGAGTCAGAACATTAGGAAAAATGACTTTCCATGGTAGGCAGTGATTTTAGAGAATCACCTATATTGATATGCAAGTACATCTCTTCTAATTGTTTATTTGTTTGCATTATACTTTTTAATTACATAGGTAGTTTTAAATAAATGGAGAAAGCACCTTTCAAAAGCTATACTAGCAGGAAACAATTCCACCAAGCATTTACACAGTCAATTTCTATAATTTTACAAAAAATTCTTGATCTTTACTTGAACTGTACATGAGGGGAAAAGAGCCCTCTCAGGTAGGTGTTCTCTCCACTTGCAGAAGCAAACTAAAGGACCTAAAACTAGAGGCAAGCCTGGGATGCCACAAAGGGGGAGGAGAAATGATAAATAGCCATTCATGAATTCCATGTCTACTCTGACACTTCTCTAATCACCCTCACATAATAAATATTTAGGGCAAACTACCACTCTTTAGAAAAAGTACAACCTCAAAAGCTGTAGTTCTGAATTATAGTAACATATCAAATACCTTGGACTGCATGCCAAAAGACAATACTTGGGGTTCTCTATGACATTTGAACAGATAAATACGTTAAGGGAATTCTCTAGGACTGCAGACTCTCTGGCCTTTGGAGTGAAGCACAGGCAGGCTTCTCTGCTATCCTCCAGGCAGTGTAATAGTCAAGGAAAAGGGCAACAGTATTAGATCACCCCTTAGACACTAACCAGCTGGGGAAAGAGTTCATTGGCCAGTCTCCTCCTTAGAATGGTTTGCACCAAGTGGAGAGGCCATGTTGCTGAAGGGGAAAGGGGAGCCCTCATACCCACAGTCACTGTAAACATCCAGTAGACAGGAAGATGGCTTCGGGCAGTGGCTGGATGAAAGTAGATTGGAGATACCCTGGTCTGGAATGAAGTCATCTTCCACAAAGTCTTCCTTCACTGAGACCACGAATTCCGGGTGATCTTTCTCTGAGAGGCTCTTCCTTGATTTTCACTACCACATTAGCTTGACTCTCTGTCTCAGACTACGGGCTTGGCATATATGTAGTCAAAATTAATTAGTTCATTAATAGCTTCAAGCTTGGCTGATAATGTCCCCACTGACAGAGAAAGGGAGGCTGGTTAGGAATTGGGTCCTTCTGAGTAGACCTCTGGGAGCTGCTCCAGGCTGGCAGACTCTGGGGAAGGACATTTGAAGAACACTACTGGGGGTAAGTTGTCCAGAATGCCCAACAGGATATCATACTGGGAAGGTAGTTGATGTTTACTTCCAACCCCACTACAACTGACGTCTACCCTCACTGCCTAGTTAGGGATGTCAAGCATCAAATAGATGGAATTAACTTGGCTTTCGCCTCCTCTTCAGTAACCAGGGCCTCCATCCCCAAGTGCTGCCTTCACTCATGGTTCTCAACTATGAGTCCATGCATTTTCTCTTGTAAAAGCTGATTGTCTAGCAAAAATTTTTGGTTCTGTTCTAAATCTACTACTTGCTGTTTCAGGTCACTCATTTGAGCTTGCCTTCTGTCCCTGGCAGTTTGAGCTGCTAACCCTGTTTTTCAGTGTCCTCCTCAGCACCTTCTCCTTGGGGTTCCCTACCCCCACACAGCACTCAGCATCTCCTGGCTGGCTCCTCTCTGGGCCGGCACCATGAACAGCAGGGCCTAGCTGGCCAGGGCTGTAGCAGCAGGGTGACCAGACAGAAGTAGTACTTTGGAGGCCCTGACAGCCAGCCTAATTCAGTTCAGGTTGATCGGTTCAGTATGCTGTTCAATTTTTGTTATGGGTACAAAAGAATGTCCACTCTCAGCTCTGATTAATTCACTCAATAAATATTTATTTATTGAGGTGTTTAATATGTGCCAAGCATGTTCATAACACTGGCAGTGAACCAGCAAACCAGAGACCATACTCCTTGAATTAATGAAGCTTACAGTCTAGTTGAGAGATAGGCAGTAAAATTGAAAATTAGATGGTATATTTAGCAGATAATATAGGGGAAAAATAAGTAGAAAGATGGGGGGGGGGCCAAGGGCTGGAGGGATGCTTATTATTCTAAATAGAGACATTTAGGAAATCTATACCAGAAGGCTCTACTGAATCAGACTCGATAGCAGTAAAGGAATCAGGAACAGTGACTCAGCCTGTAATCCCAACACTTTGGGAGGCCAAGGTAGGAGGATCACTTGAGGCCAGGAGTTTGAGACCAGCTTGTTTGTGACGGGGTCTCCTATGGAGACCCGCTCTCTACAAAAGTTAAAAAATTAGCCGGACATTGTGACGCAAGCCTGTAGTCCCAGCTACTCAGGAGGCTGAAGTAGGAGGATCACTTCGGCCCATGTCAAGGCTGCAAGTGAGCTGTGCCACTCTAGCCTGGGTAACAAAGCAAAACCCTGTCCCCCCTAAAAAAAATAGAGAGAGAAAAAAAATGGTAAAGGAAAGAACCATGGGGAATCATACTCCAGAATGAGCTGCATATGCAGAAGTCCTGAGGTGGGAGCAACGGAAGAAGTGATCTAGAGAGGTGCAGGAGACGAGGTGGGACAGGTTGCAGGTGATAGGCCATTGTAAAGGTTTTGGCTTCTACTCTGTGTGAGATGTGGAGGTATTGGGGAATTTTAACCAGAGGAGCAAAATGATCTGTCCTGTGTTTTAAAAAGATGCCTGTGGCCACTGTATTAGGAACAGACTGAAGCGGGGTAAGGGAGGAAATTGGGGGAATAGTTAAAAGGTTTTTGCAGTGATCTGACTGGAGATGACGATGGTGGCTTGGTTCTTTGTGTAGCAGTAGGAAGTAAGAAGTATCAGATTCTTGATATATTTCAAAGGTAGAAGTAATGGGATTTGCTTATGGATTGGGCATGGGTCAGAAGGGTTAAGGGCAAGGACAAGCTTTTTAGCCTTAACAAATGGAAGGATAAAATTGCTACTGAGCTGGAGATGACGGGGTAGAATAGGTTTTGTTGGGGTGGGAGGTTGTGGCGGGTCGGGGGGATATGGAATTCAGTCCTGGACATTTGTTTGAGGTGTCTGTTAGATACCTACAAGGATCAAACAGCTAGTTGGATACAGGTGTCAAGAGTTCAAGAAACAGGTCTGGACTGGGGACATAAATTTGGGGGCCACAAGCTTATACATATTAAACATGAGACTGGATGAGATCACGAAGGTAGTGTAGTTAGGAAAGAGGAGGTCCAAAGACTTAACGCTGGGGAGTCTAAGGTTTAGAGACTGGAGAGATGAGAAGCAACCAGCAAAGCAGACTGATAAGGAGTGGCCAGTTGAGTGTGTGGTATCCTTGGGTCCAAGAACAGAAAGTGTTTCAAAGAGAAGTGATCTATCATGTTACATGCTGTCAACAGGTCAAGTAAGATAAGGACTGAGAAATGAGCAGATTTAGCAATGAGGAAGGTACTAGTGATTTTGATAACACAGATTTTGTGGAGTGGTATCAAACTCCTGATTGCAATGGATTTGAGAGAATGAGAGAAAAGGGATGAGAGAATATAGATCTTTCTTTTGAGAAGTTTCCTGCAAAGGGGAGCAGAAGAATGGGACTATAACTGGAAGAAGGAATTACGGTCCTGAAATTTTAAAAGTTTTTTTCTTAAGGTAGAGAAACAAAGCCTGTTTGAAAATGAATGGGAATAATTCAACAGAGCAAAAAATGATGACAGGAGTGAGAGGGTGAATTGCTGGAGCTCTGTCCTTGATCAGGGAAGAATCCAGTATCCAGTAGAGGGACTGGTCAGAAGAGCTGGAAGTTTATGGTAACAGCAGGGAAATCAGGGTTTATGGTATGCTGTGAGCACATGGGACCATGGGAGCCTACAGAAGTGACTTTCTCATTGTTTCAAATATCTCAGTAAGGTAGGAAGAAAGAAGGCCAATTGAGAGAGGATGGGGAAGGAGACAGTGGAAAGAAAATGTATGAAATAGTTGGGAAGGAGAGGGACTGCTCAACTTTTTCTGTAAAGGGCCAGATAACAAATTTTTTTTTTTTTTTTTTTGAGACGGAGTCTCGCTCTGTCGCCCAGGCTGGAGTGCAGTGGCCGGATCTCAGCTCACTGCAAGCTCCGCCTCCCGGGTTTACGCCATTCTCTTGCCTCAGCTTCCCGAGTAGCTGGGACTACAGGTGCCGGCCACCTCACCCGGCTAGTTCTTTGTATTTTTTAGTAGAGATGGGGTTTCACCGGATAACAAATGTTTTCATGGCTATCAGTTCTCTGTTGCAGCTACTCTCCTCTGCCATTGTAGTGTGAAAGCAGCCATGGACACTACATAAGCGAGTGTAGCTGCAGTGTGCCAGCCCCTCTAGGACAGTCGGAGAGTAAATGGACTGGAACAATGTCCTGTGACTGCCAGGCAGTGTTAAAGGCATGCTTGAGATTTGTGTTCATGAATTTATAGTGAAACCAGTTCTTGTTTATGTTTTTCTCCAGCCATACTCAGCTACATGGGTACAGCTGCAGAGTAGGTGGAGAGTTGTGTGAAGGTTGTGATTTCCAGCAACTATGAAGTGAGAGTGGGACTGTGGAGTGGTTAATGCTTGACAATGGAATTTAACCTGAGTAAGGTGGGAAGTGGTGGTGGAAGAACCCTGAATCAGGATAATAGCAGGAATACTCTTATCATCATTTACAATGAGCAAAAAAAGGGGGGTGGGGAGCACACTACAAAGAAAAAAGTGCACTACAAAGATGATGGTGGGTGAGTGGGATGCTTAATACAAGATTATGGAGGGACTGCAGCATTGGTACTAACAGGTATCCTGGGAGTCAGTGCCATATGTAGGGTGGAATATAAGGGTTATTGGAGGTGAGAAATTAAGAGGTCATGATATTAGAAGATCACGCATGTCTACATGGATATTAAAATCATCAATAATTAAAATAGTAGTAGGTCAGGTGCAGTGGTCACACCTGTAATCCCAGCACTTTGAGAGGCCAAGGTGGGTGGATTGCTTGAGCTCAGGAGTTTGAGACCAGCCTGAGCAACATGGTGAAACCCAATCTCTACAAAAAAAAAAAAAAAAAAAACCACAAAAATTAGCCAGACGTGGTGATGCGTACCAGTGTCCCAGCTACTCAGGAGGCTGAGGTGGGAGGATCACCTGAGCCTGGGAGGTCGAGGCTGCAGTGAGCTGAGATGGCATCACTGCACTCCAGCCTGGGTGACAGAGTGAGACCCTGTCTCTAAATAAATAAATAAATAAATAACAGGAGTAGTGTTAGAAAGGAACATTAAGTTAGGAGCTAAAATCTTCAAGAAATAAGACAGAGTAGCCCAAGAGTCAGGGATGACAGGGAAAAGGAAGGCTACTTGATAATATAATCTGATGATGAAATTCTGAAAGTGGCAATGAAGAACAAAAACAATACCTACCAGATCCATTTGTACTAGGGTCATGGGAGGAAAGAGACAGCCACCATTTGAGAAAGCAATGTCCTCAGGGCACAGCCAGCTTTCTCTAAGAGCAAGAAGGTAAAGGAAACATTTGGAGGAATGAGTGAGGATATAGATTTTGCCGATGATGGGTCTTGAGCTCCAGAGGGACTCAAGGGTTTTAGAAATTGGAGAAAGGTTTTTGTTGTTTTTTTTTAGAGCTCTGTGGTAGTTAAGACATGGGAGTTGTGAGGTAGACTGACCACGGGGAAGTAAAATCCCAAGAGAGTTCTCCAGCAGCAATGATGCCCCAGAGGTGGTATGTTCCCCATTTCTCCCTCACATACCTCTCTTCTCTGGACTCCTATTTTTGGGTATACAAATCCAGTCTACTTCAATATGTTTTAGGTATTTTCTAACTTGTAGTCTTAACAACCTCCCACTTTAGGGTTGCCAGCTTTCTTTTTTTTTGAACAGTCTCACTCAGTTGCCCGGGCTGGAGTGCAGTGGCATGATCTCGGCTCACTTCACCCACATTTCTAGCCTCTTGGTTCTCTTAGATATCAATACTTAAAATCCAATCTTACTTTGGTATGATACATTCCTAAATAGGGGCATGAGAATTAAAATAAGTTAGGAGGAATTTACATGCTGACACATTTTAGACTTTCTCAAAGCTTTTGGATTAACTAGGAATTGTTTTACAAAGGGTTAGTTAAGGGAAGGACTAGTTTCTCCTTTGCTGTGAACTTGGTTCGGTAATTTTAATTGAGCAAAGGGAGAGCAGCTGTCAGGCAGCTGGTGGACAAGAAGGGACTCCCTGGCTCTCATCACTAAGACTCTGGGCTCCATCAAGAACAGCTGCAGATTGTAAAATCTCACAGGGGGCCCTGGAGGCTTCCAGACAACCCCTTTCCCCTCCATCTCACACACTGCACTGGTTCTTACAGCACATTTCCAGCCACTTGGTAATTAGAAAGTGGAAGGCTTGGTCTCCTGCAGACGTAAGAAAATATATTTTTCTTATTTTTCTCTAGAGACGGGCTCTCACTGTGTTTTGGCCAGGGTGATCTCAAACTCCTGGCTTCAAGGAATACTCCTACCTCAGCCTCTCAAAGTTCTGGGATTATAGATGTGAGCCACCACATCTGGACAGAATATTTTCTTGATGAATGTAGTGTCTTGTCACCAACTCAAAGACTTAGAGCAAACTCTTCTCATAGGAGAGAATGGTGGCACAGTAAGAGTATAAATACAGATTTTGAAAAACAATTTAGTATAACAACAATTTATATAGCATTCATGTTGCATTAGGTATTTTAACTAGAGATGGGCTTTTAAATTTTTTCTTAAATAGAGGTGAGGGGTGGGGGTCTCACCATTCATATTGGCCAGGCTGGTCTCAAATTCCTGGCCTCAAGTGATCTTCCCACTTCAGCCTTCCAAAGTGCTGGGATTACAGGCATGAGTCATTATGCCTGGCTGAGATTTAAAGTATACGGAAACACATAGGTTATATGGAAATACTATGTATGCCATTCCCTTTCAGGGCTTGAGCACTCACAGATTTTGGTATCTGTAGGGTTCCTGGAACTAATGTCCTCTCCCCCTGTCCCTCCCCTCCCAAACACATGTATCAAGGGATGACTATATTTCTAGTGCTAGGAATGAGGACTTCTGTGATTTGTCACCATGGGATAAATATGATGACCTAGTTGTCATCAGATTGATAATATATTGATAAGTGAAATCTTACAGGCAAGCACACAGATACAAACTAGAATTTGAATACTACCCTTAAGGAATCTCTGCTTCTTTTAATGCTTAAAGGAGAACAGAGGGCAAACAGTTTAGGTGACAAGGGGCTAGGCTAGATGACCGTCAAGTATTTTGCTCAAGTATTTAGGATTTGTGCTCTAAGAGGTACCCTCTCCATTTCCTGGAAACCCCCTTAGCCCAGACCACAAACCCCAACATGATCGCACCCGAACATGAGTCATCCAAATTTTGTTATCTAGTAGCTACGTTAGGCACAAAGCTTGCATTCCAAAGAGTTTTGATATATATTTCTTTCCCTCCTAACAGCCAAGAAAGCCACCGTGAATTTACTGGGTGAAGAAAAGAAGAGCACCTAAACCAGACTGGATGGAAACTTCCTGCCCTCTCTGTACCTTCCTACTAGAGCTTGATGTTACATTAGGGACTGTGGTATAATTATTTTAATAATGTTGCCTTGAAAACATTTTTGATAAAGATTGGAATGTGTTGTAAGTTTCTTTGTTTACTTTTACTGTCTATATACATAGGGAGCATTTTAAACTTAATGCAGTGGGCAGTGTCCAAGTTTTTGGAAAATGTATTTTGCCTCTGGGTAGGAAAAGATGTATGTTACTATCCTGCAGGAAATATAAACTTAAAATAAAATTATATACCCCACAGGCTGTGTACTTTACTGGGCTCTCCCTGCATGCATTTTCTCTGTAGTTACACTTAGGATAATCTTTATGGTTCTACTTCATGTAATGTAAAATTTTATATAATTCTGAAATGTTTTTAATGTATTTGTGCACATGTACATATGGAAATGTTACTGTCTGACTACAACATGCATCATGCTCATGGGGAGGGAGGAGGGGAAGGTTGTATGTGCCATTTATAACTTCTGTACAGTAAGACCACCTGCCAAAAGCTGGAGGAACCATTGTGCTGGTGTGGTCTACTAAATAATACTTTAGGAAATATGTGATTAATATGCAAATGAACAAAATGAGAAATGAAATCGAATGGAGATTGGCCTGGTTGTTTCCCTAGTACATGGCATATGAATACCAGGATAGCTTTGTAAAGCAGTTAGTCACTCTAGTGATAAATCAGGAAATTTACACACATACATCAATCAGTAACCTATAACTCTCAGTTCCCTGAAGAACTAGTAATACTGTCTTATCTACTTATAAACTTTACATATTTGTCTATTGTCAAGATGCTACAATGGAAACCATTTCTGGTTTTATCTTCAAAGCGGAGAAACATGTTGATTTAGTCTTCTTTCCCAATCTTCTTTTTTAAACAAGTTTAAGGAACTTCTGAAGATCTGTCCACCTCTGATTACATGTATGTTCTTGTTTATATCATTAGCAACAACATGCTAATGACAACACCTAGCTCTTAGAGCAATTCTGGGAGAATGAAAGGAAGTATAACCCATAATCTGCCTGGCAATAGTTAAGTCAATCTATCTTCAATTTTTCTCTGGCCTTCTTTAAGGTCAAACACAAGAGGCTTCCCTAGTTTACAAGTCAGAGTCACTTGTAGTCCATTTAAATGCCTTCATTCGTATTCTTTGTGTTGATAAACTGCACATGACTACATAGTAAGTACAGAACAATAAAGCTGAAATGGATATCTCCATTGATCTGCCAAATCGTTAGAGCAATTTGTCTGGACTAGAAAATCTGAGTTTTAAACCATACTGTTAAGAGTCCTTTTGAATTAAACTAGACTAAAACAAGTGCATAACTAAACTAACAAGATTAAATATCCAGCCAGTACAGTATTTTTTAAGGCAAATAAAGATGATTAGCTCACCTTGAGATAACAGGTAAGATCATAACGATATCTCATGATGTAAAAAATATTAAAGATACCAATACTAAGGGACAATATCACTCTAATATGGATCAGAGCATTTATTTTGGGGAGGCAAACTGGTGATTACTGGCATTTTATTAAACTTAAAACTTTGTAGAAAGCAAACAAAATTGTTCTTGCGAGAAAAATCACTTTTAGATTAAAACACATTTTTTTACATACCTAGGAGTATTTAAATCCTTTTCCCATAAATAAAAGTATAATTTTCTTGGTGGCAGAATGAAAATTAGCAAGTTCTAGCATATAGACTATATAATCAGATTGACAGCATATAGAATATATTATCAGACAAGATGAGGGAGTATAAAAGTTACTATTGCTCATAATGACTTACAGGCTAAAATTAGTTTAAAAATACTATATTCTGAATGCAATTTTTTTGTTCCCTTGAGACCACAATTTAACTGTTGTTGGCAGTCTAAGTGTAAATGTTAACAGCAGGAGAAGTTATGAATTGAGCAGTTCTGTCACATGATTTCCCAAATGAAACACTGCCTTGGCTAGAGTTTGAAAAAACTAATTGAGCCTGTGTCTGGCTAGAAAACGAGTTTACTTGAATGTGAATAGTGTTTCAAAGGTATGTAGTTACAGAATTCCTACCAAACAGCTTAAATTCTTCAAGAAAGAATTCCTGCAGCAGTTACTCCCTTACCTGAAGGCTTCAATCATTTGGATTAACAACTGCTACTCTGGGGAAGAGTCTTCTACCCACAGGTGAAGAAAATGAGCACACCCTTCACACTGTTATCACCTACCCTTAAGATGTGATACACTGAATGGAAATAGATGTAAATAAAATTCACTTCTCATTTAACTGTTATATTTCATTTTATTTTGTGGGGCTTTCTTCCTAACCCAGAATTATTTAAGCAAAGTTTTAAAATACAGATAAATGAGCCATAAACACTGTTCTTTATTAACTCTATTCCTCACATGGCTTGTAGTTTTCTCCTGGTGGTTCTTGCCTACCAGAGGAAAAGACCTGCCCTAAAGAAAACATACCAACTCAAAAAGTTTCTACCAATAATTAGCACTACATTTAAAGGAAACTGAATCCACGTTTTTTTTTTTTTTTTTTTTTTCCCACCTGTGTATTGTGTTACACACAAAGAAGTCTCCTATGACTTAAGATAGTGTATTGCAGGCATCTTAATGTAGTAAACTTTGAGACGGAGTCTTGCTCTTTCACCCAGGCTGGAGTGCAGTGGTGCGATCTCAGCTCACTGCAAGCTCTGCCTCCCAGGTTCACGCCATTCTCCTGCCTCAGCCTCCCGAGCAGCTGGGACTACAGGTGCCCGCCGCCACGCCCAGCTAATTTTTTGCATTTTTTAGTAGAGACGGGGTTTCACCGTGTTAGCCAGGATGGTCTTGATCTCCTGACCTCGTGATCCGCCCGCCTCGGCCTCCCAAAGTGCTGGGATTACAGGCGTGAGCCACCGCGCCTGGCCTTGATGTAGTAAACTTTTTACATGTGCCTCCAAATTATGCTGTACTTGTTTTTAGAAGAGATCAAGAAAAGGAGTACTTGAGAACTTTGATAAAAATACCCACTTCTGGCCTGTTGGACCTGCAATCCCAGCACTTTGGGAGGCCAAGGTGGGTGGACTGCTTGAGTGCATGAGTTCAAGACTAGCCTGGGCCACATGGTGAGACCCTATCTCTACAAAAAATACGAAAAAATTAGCGGGGGGTGGTGGAGCATGCCCGTAGTCCCAGCTACTCAGGAGGCTGAGGTGGGAGGACTTGAGCCCGGAGGTCAAGGCTGCAGTGAGCCAAGATGGTGCCAGTGCACTCCAGCCTGGGCGACAGGGCCAGACCCTGTCTCAAAAAACAAAAAAACAAAACCTACTTCTGAAGGTGTGCGTTGGTCCACAGGGTCTCCAACATCTGCTTTTTGATGTCTGCATGTCTAGAATTATGGTGTTTAGAATAACACATGTACAATTCAGATCTTTACCCATCAAATATTACAGTTCTATATAGCATGGCTGGAAAGTAAACATATTTGAGAATGACATTAAACGTTTTCTTGGCTCACTGCTAGAACACTAACTCTCAAAATCTTACAACATACACACTTAGGAGTTTCCTTGGTTAGATCGATGCTTCCCAAAAACTTTGGTGTG
>NW_012108031.1:387393-399502 GCF_000951045.1 Mandrillus leucophaeus | reverse complement strand
TGGTCTTCTTGCCTCAGTCTCCCAAAGTGCTGAGATTACAGGTGTGAGCCACAGCACCCGGGGCAGATCTCAACTTATAATCAGCCTTTTGGTCCTTCTATCTTAAACACCAGCAACCAAACAAAGCTACTTAACATGATAGGGATCAAAATAAAAATAGAAGGAAAAAAAAGGAACTTGGAAACCAGAAGACTATAAATCTCACCTTCTGAGAAATAAATTACATCCATGAACTGAGAATAGAATGCTAGAAAAAGGAAACATGCAAATTACAAGAGCTTAAAGAAGTTAAAAAGAAGGCCGGGCACGGTGGCCCACACCTGTAATCTCAGCACTTTGGGAGGCCAAAGCAGGCGGATCACCTGAGGTTGGGAGCTCGAGACCTGCCTAACCAACATGGAGAAACCCTGTCTCTACTAAAAATACAAAAATTAGCCAGGCATGGTGGTGCATACCTGTTATCCCAGCTACTCAGGAGGCTGAGGCAGGAGAATCGCTTGAACCCAGGAGGCAGAGGTTGTGGTGAACTGAGACTGGGCCACTGCACTCCAACCTGGGTGATAGTGTGAAACTCCACCTCAAAAAAAAAAAAAAAAAAGAAAGAAAGAAAGAAAGAATCATTTGGGGATCTCATTGAACACATCTGAATTCTGGGCTGGGGCCAGAGATATTGCATTTTTCACAATCTTTCACCAGAGGCCAGTGCTGCTGGTCCTTAAACCACACTTTTAGTAGCAAGTGTACTACATGACTGAGCTGTGAACAGAATGTATATAATGGAAACTCTGAATAGTGGTTAAATTATGAAATATATTGGTAGACTGGGAAGACAGGAAGACAGGAACTATGCAAGCATATGGTAGAGAAAGAAAACTAAATCCTCTTCTTCTACAGATGGAAGTTAATGCCTAAAACAGAAACACACTATTAAAACTAGCTGGCTTTTAAAATTATATATAATTTTGATAAGATTCCTTAAGAAGTGAGTACAGGATGTGAACACAGTTCATAAATACAAAAAGCACTTCAACATCTACATTATGATTCCCTTTTCCAGCTAGGTGTGGTGGCATGCACCTCTAGTCCCAGCCACTTGAGAGGCTTGCTTCAGCCCAGGAGTATGAGAACAGCCTGGGTGAAATCGTGCAGTGGCACGATTTCAGCTCACTGCAACCTCCATTTCCCAGGGTTCAAGTGATTCTCCTGCCTCAGCCACCTGAGTAGCTGGGATTACAGGTGCCTGCCACTGTATCTGTTTTTTTTGTTTGTTGTTTGAATTTATGTAGTTTTTAGTAAAAATGGGGTTTCACCATGTTGGCCAGGCTGGTCTTGACCTACTGACCTCGTGATACACCACGCCTGGCGAATTTCTATTCATTTTTTAAGTTACCCAGTCTGTGGTATTCTGTTACAGCAACATAAAACACTAAGATTTCAGAATTATTGCTGTAACAATATATTGCCGTTTCTTCACATTACTGCAATTGGTGCAATCAGTGAACTTTTTTTTTTTTGCCAGTTGTTAAGTGAAAACTGTAATCTTTTTAAAACAGACAAAAAAATTTTTTTTGAATCAGGTCTCTTTTTTTCACACAGGCTAAAGTGCAGTGGCACAATCACAGCTCAGTGCAGCCTCAACCTCCCAGCCTCAAGTGATCCTCCCACCTCAGCCTCCTGAGTATAAAAGTTTGTAATTAAAAAAAATTTTTTTAGAGGCCAGGTGTGGTGTGGCTCATGCCTATAATCTCAGCAATTTGGGAGGCCAAGGCGAGCAGATCATGTGCAGTCAGGAGTTCGACACCAGCCTGGCAAACATGGTGAAACCCTGTCTCTACTAAAAATACAAAATTAGCCAGGCGTGGTGGTGATGCTTGAAATTGGGTGGCAAAGATTGCAGTGAGCTGAGATCACGCCACTGCACACCAGCCTGGGCAATGTGTATTTGGCTCATGATTAGGAGCTGGGAAATCCAAGAGCATGGCACAGTACATGGCAAGGGTCTTTGATGCTGCGTGATCCCATGGTGGAAGGTGAGAGGACAAAGAGGGTGTGCTCAGGAGAGCAAAAGAAAAATTTGGCTGAACTCCATTTTATAACAAACCCACTCCTGAGATAGTAACATTAATCCATTCCTGAGGGCAGAGCCACCATGGCCCAATCACTTCCCAAAGGTTCCACCTCTCTATAACATCACAATGGCAATTAAATTTCAACATGCATTTTGGAGGGGACATTCAAAATATAGCACTGACAATCCTTATTGCTCCCAAACTAAACCACTTCCAGATTTCAACCATCTTTCTGTGACAAATCTTTTAAGTTGGCTACCACAGTATACTTTTTTTTTTTTGAGACAGGGTCCAGCTCTGCTGAGGTGAGTGGAATAGCATGATCACGGCTCACTGCAGCCTCACCTCCAGAGCTCAAACAATCCTCCCACCTTAGCCTCCCAAGTAGCTAAGACTATAGGCAAGTACCACCATGCCCAGCTAATTCTTTTATTTTTTGTAAAGACAGAGTCTCACTATGGTGCCCAGGTTGGTCTCAAATTCCTGGACTCCAGTGATCCTCCTGCCTCAGCCTCTCAAGGTGCCGGGATTACAGGTGTGAACCACTGTACCTGGCCCAGTATGCGTTCTCAACTACTTTCTTCCTTAGCTGCCTTGGCTGTCAGGACTGAAAAAGCTATGTAGTCACCCCTCATCTGTGGTTTCACTTCTGCTGTTTCAGTTACCTTGGTCCCAAAACAGGTGAGTATAGCACAATATTTTGAGAGAGACTGACAATTTCCACATACCTTTTATTACAGTATATTGTTATAATTGTTCTAATTTTATTGTTAATCTGTTACTGTGTCCAATTTATAAACTTTATCATAGGTATGTATTAACCCATTCTCACGCTGCTATGAAGAAATATCCAAAACTGGGCAATTTTTAAAGGAAACAGGTTTAATTGACTCACGGTTCCGCATTGCTGGGGAGGCCTCAGGAAACTTACAAACATGGCAGAAGGCAAAGGAGAAGCAGGCACCTTCACAGGGTGGCAAGATGGAGTGACTGCAAGCAGGGGAAATGCCAGGCACTTATAAAACCAACAGATCTTATAAGACTCATTATCTCAAGAACAGCACAGGGGAAATTGCCCCCATGATCCAAGTATCTCCACCTAGTCCCACCCTTAACACATAGGGATTTGGGGATTATAATTCAAGATGAGATTTTGGGTGGGGCCGCAGATAACCATATCAGGTATATATGAATAGGCAAAAACATAGTATATACATGGTTCAGTACTATCTGCTGTTTCAGGGATCCACTCAGAGTCTTGGAATGCATCCCCCAAGGATAAGGAGGACTGCTGTGTTCACTTTCTCAGCCTCCTTTGCAGCTAGTGATGGACGTGTCACAGTTCTCAACAGCGAAACTAAGTGAAAGCCTGCTGGGAGGAATTCTGAGAAATCTCATGCCTATGGTCTCAGCTACTTGGGAGGCTGAGGTGGGAGAACTACTTGCCAGAAGTGGCTGGCACAGCTACCTTTACTTCCTGCCTTGCACTCACGTAAATACTAGCCCTTTTACAAGCAGGAACAACAATCATAAAGGTGTCAGAAATATGTCATGAACAGTAGAGCGGAAAAATACAAAAAAGGCATCACTGAGAGCTAAACCAACAACCACAGCAACCTCACTTGGATTTAACATACGAGACAAAAATCTCCTGCTTAAGTCCCTCATTGTTACACAGCAAACACATTCCCTTGTTGTGTTACACAGCCAAACACACCCACTTTCTCAAAGAAGGCTGCTCTGAATTATGTTTTACACATACTCCCCTCTCCCCAGGATTTATTTGTAAGTCAAATATGTAAACTCTTATACTATTATGTTCACTATAAAAGAGAAATTGTTAAGAATTAAAAAAAAAAAAGTCAACAGGCCAGCTGGCTCATGCCTGTAATCCCAGCACTTTGGGAGGCCGAGGCAGGCAGATCAACTAGGTCAGGAGTTCAAGACCAGCCTGACCAACACAGAGAAACCCCTTCTCTACTAAAAATACAAAAGTAGCTGGGCGTGGTGGCACATGCCTGTAATCCCAGCTACTAGGGAGGCTGAGGCAGAAGAATCACTTGAACCTGAACCTGGGATGCGGAGGTTGTCGTGAGCTGAGATTGCGTCACTGCACTCCAGCCTGGGCAACAAGAGTGAAACTCTATCTCAAAAAAAAAAAAACAAAAAAAACACACTTAAAGAAAATGGAATTTACTGAAAATAAGAGGTAGCTTGCAGAATTCAAGGAAGAGCCAAACCAGGCCTCAGAAAGAACAGCAATCAGGATAGCTCAAAATCACTACTTTCAGAAACTGCTCTGAAATAAATTCAGAAGCACCAATCCAATTTAGTTTCTTGAAGGAAAGTGTACCTCAAGGTGCTGAAGTACAGTTAATTTTAGAACTCCCATGAAAATCATGTTCTTAAACCTACAAAATAAGCAAATTTAAAGCTTAAAATCCAGGACTTTCCATGTCAAAACAAGAATTGAACGATTCGATTACAGTAACAGATTAAAATATGATCTACAGACTGGCTTTTAACAGACTCCCCTGTTCCCCACCCACAAGAGGACCTACCACTTTCTTCTAGTTTTAGACTCACACTATGGAAACTTTCACTACATATTTTATTCTTAATTACCTCTCCTCTCCTAGCATTCATTCATAAGCAAAAGTTGCAAAAGTCAGTTTCAAATTTTATTTCATTAACTTAAAAGGTGGACAAAATGTTTATTTTAAATCGAATTGAAATTTATCTGAAACAAGTAACTCATTTCAAGTAACTTATTGTACAGTCCTTTGTCCATTTAAAAATATTCTTTCTTCCAAAAAAACTGCATTGAAAGACAAAAAAGTTCTTTTATACGGCATAAAAGCGAGATGCAAACTTCTGATGTAAATGTTTCACTGTCAACTCCGATGATAAAGATGAGAGGCACAAGCGTTCACAGTTCAGTTAAATGATGCAAACAAAAAGCTTCTGTTTCCCTCTGATACAAATCAGAAGTCTCCATTCATGTCTCTTACAGTAGTACCACATACTTGATGCTGATACTAGGTTACTTCTTTTTCTTTCCTTTCCCCTTTTTACTTCCCTCTCCTTGTTGAAGACTTTGGTCAGCACCTCCTGCTTTTTGTGTCCTTGTTTTTAGTTTAGGTATCATTTCTGCTGCATACAACATTACTGACTTACCTAGAAACCAGAAGTTAGGCTTAGTGTATAATCTGAGAAATAAGACATAAAAAGTCATCAACTTGAATATCACAAAGTGTAAGAAACTATCACATCAAGAAAATGGAAAATATGTTTTTTAAAAAAATGAAAAATCAAATGACTGAAGACACTGACTAGCTCAAGCTGGGGGAAATGTACTGAGAGTGAGAATAATGCTGAAAATATTTAAATGAATCATATCAAAAGGCAAACATAAGTATGAAAAAAAATTTTGGTCTTGGTCCTAGCAATTAGCTTGAAGATCTAAGGAGTACCCAAATACACCTCAGGTAGGAAACAGAGTCAGAATATCATTGTCTCTTAAGACACTGAAACACAGGGTTTTCTCAGACTTACAACAAAAAAACAGTATCATCAAGTCACAAGAGATCCGACGGGTAAGATCAGATGATCTACACTTACATGCATTCCTGCTCTGCATACCGACAACCAGCTGCCTTCACCCAAAACAGACTAAGCTCCTCAGCTCTGCTTTCTTTTTACTATTTTACTTGGGTCTTACTGGAAATAGGAAGTCACATGTTCTCACCACAATTTCTACCCCTATTTTATCTACTAGTTAATTACAAGTTTTTGTTTGTTTTTGTTTTTTTGAGATATAATATAGGAAAATGTTAAGGAGGAGAAAAAACGTATTAGAATATACTATTACTCCTTAGTCACAACCTGAAGCATCTAGCAATACCTACCAATCCTGATGAGTTTTAGTATATAAAAAAAATCTATTTTAGGCTGAGCCCAGTGTATCATGTCTGTCATCTTGGCTCTTTGGGAGGCTGAGAAAGGAGGATCACTTGTGTCCACGAGTTTGAGACTGGCTTAGGAAACATAGCAAAACCCCATCTCTAGAAAAAATAAAAAATCAAGCGTCTGTATTCTCAGCTACCTGGGAGGCTGAGGTGCGAGGGTTGCTTGAGCCCAAGAGGTCAAGACTGCAGTGTGTTAGCTGAGCGTGGTGGCTCACGCCAACACTTTGGGAGGCCGAGGTGGGCAGATCACCTGAGGTCAGGAGTTCGAGACCAGCTTGACCAAGATAGAGAAACTCCATCTCTACTAAAAATAAAAAATTAGCCGGGTATGGTGGCTCATGCCTATAATCCCAGCTACTCGGGAGGCTGAGGCCGAAGAATCACTTGAACCTGGGAGGCAGAGGTTGCGGTGAGCCAAGATCACACCATTGTACTGTAGCCTGGGCAACAAGAGCGAAACTCTGTCTCAAAAAAAAAAAAGAAAAAGACTGCAGTGTGCCATAATCGTGCCACTGCACTCAACCTGGATGACACAGTGAGCCCTTGTCTTTAAAAATAACAGTTCAAACATGCTGGCTGGGCATGGTGGCTAATGCCTGTAATCTCAGCATTTTGGGATCTCCTCAAGATGGGAAGATTGCTTGAGGCCAGGAGTTTGAAATTAGACTGGGCAACATAGTGAGACCCTTGTCTATTTTAAAAAAATCAGGCCGGGTGCAGTGGCTCATGCCTGTAATCCCAGCACTCTGGGAGGCCAAGGTGGGCAGATCACGAGGTCAAGATATCGAGATCATCCTGGCCAACATGGTGAAACCCCATCTCTACCCAAAATACAAAAGTTAGCTGGGTGTGGTGGCACATGCCTGTAGTCCCAGCTACTCGGGAGGCTGAGGCAGGAGAATCACTTGAACCAGGGAGTCGGGGGTTGCAGTAAGCCAAGATCATACCACTGCACTCCAGCCACAGCGAGACTCTGTCTCAAAAACAAACAAAAAAATCAAACAAGTTGTCAGTTTGTCTGACAGTTTCACTGTTTTTAAGTAAATTTAATGGGAGAGTTCAACTAAACTGAGGGGATTATTAAAATGAAAGAAAAAATTAATAGCTCTGTTTTAAAAAATTAAAATTCTCAGAGATGAAAATTCAGAAAAATAAACAACATGTAAACAAAAACTTATCTTCCTAATACTCAGAACTAACATTCTGTTATATTGATGTCAGTTTGGTTACTGTTTTTCATGAAATAAAACACTAGAGATGACGCAACAGTCTTCTATGACCATCAATCCCTGTGTTTCTACTCTCTATCCTGCTCACCATTAGGTGACTACTGTCTTAAGAGTGAGTGTTTCCTTACAGAGCATTTCAAAAAAATACCAATAAGCAACATTACATATGCATCTATCAATAAATAGTAATATTTTGTATTTAAATTTACCTAGGTGGTACCATATTATGCATATCTCTTGCTTTTTTCAGTCAATATTGCTTTTTAGATTTATTAATGATAGAATAATTAGATATTAACAGACCTCAAGGACCTCTAGGATCTGAAATGGCAATTAATGTTCAACAACTTAATAATTTTATATTCTTAACCTGGGAGCAATGACAGACTTCCAGAGGTTTCTAAAATGTTCACACAACAATTTTTTGGAAAAATGTTTAGTGGGTCTCATTACATTTTCAAAGAGGTCGTTCACCTCAAAGAAATTAGAACTACTGCTTCTCTCCATGAGCAGTAGTCCTGTCTTTAAATTAATCTTCAGAATGCAAACTGTGACTTTCACCTTTCAGTTTTAGAACCTTTTCTGTGTTGCATAGGAGAAACCTATCCCTGAGCCCCACTGATTCATTTAAAAAGCTTACGTGATGGGAACTGCACAAGGCAGAGGCTGCCATCTTCCTGTTTGAGCTGGACCCGGACTCTGCCTCTGTATTGGACATCACGATTCCATTCTCTAGAGTACATTTTATTTTTCTAACATAAACGAAACAAAAGAAAAACAGGGCTTAAGAAAGTTATTACATCAATTAGATGAGTATGGAAAATAGTGAAGAACCATGTCATACCTCAAGAAATACGTTAAGTCCAACTGCTGAACATACATCTTGAATCTCTGTAGCTGTAGGATTTTCAACAGCCTGAACAGTTAAAAACATAAACACTAAATATATTTGCTTTAAGTGGACACTGCCATAATGTTGGGTAAATAATTTCAAATACTATAATCAAACAAGTACCAAAACCCTAGGTTTCCTTTTTCTTTAAGTACAGATGCTTCCACTGTAATTTTAAAAATTCCTAGGAATAACACTAATGCATATGTGTGTGCCCATCTCCCCTCCAACAGAACATAAACTTCTGAGGGCACGGGCTTTGTTTTGTTAACCAGTGTATTCCCCAGCACCTAGCATGGTACTCTGAACATAGTAGGCGCTCAATGATTACTGACTACTTAAACAATTACACATACAAACACTTTAGAAAACTGCTAGTATCTACTAAAGCTGAATATATGCATTGTTTATGGCCCTGCAATTCCATTCCCAGATGCGTTCTACAAAATATGTTCACTAAAAGACAACTATTTATAATAGCCTCAAACTATTAATAGAAATAATCCAATTTTCCATCCAGAGTAGAAAGGGCCAGGTGTGGTGGCTCACAACTGTAATCCCAGCACTTTGGGAGGCCAAGGTAGGCAGATCACTTCAGTTCAGGAGTTTGAGACCAGCCTGGGCAACATGGAGAAATCCCATTGCTGCAAAAAAATACAAAAATAGCCGGACGTGGTGGCATGTGCCTGTAGTACCAGCTACTCGGAAGGCTGAGGTTGGAGGATGGCTTGCGTCCGGGAGGTGGAGCCTGCAGTGCGCTGAGACTATACCGCCACACTTCAGCCTGGGTGACAGAGCCAGACCCTGTCTCTTAAAAAAACAAAAAAGAAGGTAGAAAAGACTCTGGTGTATTCACACAATGCAATACTATAGAGGAGACAGGGCAGTAGTTTTGAGTAGGGAAATTCTGTCCTCAGGCTCCCTACCCCTACACACACGCAAAAGACATCTAGCAACGCTTGGAGACATTTTTGATAGTCACAATTAGGGAATGGGGGTTGGAGAAGGATAGTGGGTAGAGGCCAGGGATACTGCTGAACATCTTAAAATGCACATAACAACCCCCAACAACAATTATCTAGCTCAAACTGGCAATGGTGCTGCTACTGACAAACTGTTACAGAGCAATGAAAATTCAACTACATTCTAATATGTAGATAAATCTCGTAAGCTTAAAGTTCAGTGAAAAAAAAAGATACAAAAGTACATACTGTGAAATTCCGTTTACAGAAAAGTGAAAAATAAGCAAAAGTAACCTATGGTGTCAAAGTCATGACAGTGGTCATCCTGGTATTTTTTAGCATATGCGGAGGCGACAGTGACTGGGAGGGAACATAACGCAATCTTCCTGGATGCTTATAATGTTTTCTTTTTTGAGTGCTTGTTACCACCCAGATGTACTCATCACGTGAGAATTCACTGCATCAAACCTAGGTGCCTTAAATCTGTCATATTACAAAATACAAATTACATTTTAATAAAACTCAACAGGGCTGAACTTTTTGCAAGTCTTCACATACTTAAAAAAAATCTCAACTACATTCTGAACATTGTTAATATATCGTACAATGTCATAATTGTGATTTCCTGTATCAAGGGGAACAATGTCATAACTTAAAACATGTAAACTCTACAGACTCTGCCCCCACTTCTTTACAAACACAGGCTCATTAAGAGCCATTAAAAAAAAAATCCCTTCAGCTATGAATTAATGCCTTTCTGGTTTCACCAACACTAAGGAACGCACCCCAATTCTTGGCTGTCGTTCTCCTCAAGCCCGAAATAAATGCAGTGAAGAGAACCCCCTGTGGGTCTAACAAGATGTCGTGGCCCGACCAGGATGACACCCCCCATTCCCTCGAGGACCAAGGAGCCAGCCATCTGCTTACCTTACTTATGGGGATTCGCCTTCCCTCTGCGATGGTCTTCTTATTATTTAAATAAGCAGGATAGATACAAATAAACCTGCCATAGACAATAGCATAAGTGGTATCACTAGAGCAGTAAGAGGCAGGAGAAGAGGGTCGGGTGGCAGAAAACCGAAGGCCAATTCATGCTGAGTAGATATCAGATGGCTACTCCCTTTTCAAACCCTTCTTTTTCTGCGTGGCTGCTGAAAAATCAAACTACCTTGGAAAGGTCCCCTCCAGCAACCAATCAGACTGGCTGCAGGCCTACTCCTCATTCTGAGTGATCCCCCTCCCTCAACCAATCAGACTGGCACTGGTCAATAGGAAACCTCTACAGAGTATTTAAATCCCAGAAAATTCCGTAACCAACAGCTCTTGGGCGGCTTGCTGGAGCCTGCTTCCACCCTGTGGAGTGTACTTTTGTTTAAAATAAATCTGCTTTCGCTGCCTTGCTTTGTGTGTTTTGTTCAATTTCTTATTCAAACCGTCAAGAACCTGGACAACTACACTCAACGGATAACAAGTATTTTCAAAAATACATTCTTTCGGTCCGTGGTAGGCGAGGTCATCATCATTGCTGGTACACCTATGCTATTATTTGCTTAATGTTTTTTCTTTAAATTACCTCCCTTTTACTTAACTTAATTAAAAATAAACTTTATCTACTACCTTGGAAGGAAAAAAACCACACGAATAGAAACAAAACAACCTGGGTAAATGTTACATTAGACACAGCAGCCTGTTAAAAGTTCCTGAGAATGGGTCCGCCCTCTTATATAAAAAGTGTCCGAGGTATTAAAAACTTCAAAATTTCACAAATGAGCCTTTCTGAACGCAACAATAATTAAAAAGAACACATTTCTCACACTGAGATTATGTTACTTAATATTATGTCCACGTAGCACCCAAAATCCTTGTCTCGCGTACAGGTAAACACTAGGCTACCTACGGTAGGAATTTCAGGAGCCCTGCGAAGAGCCTGGTGGCTGCTGCAGGATTCTCACAAAAATCAGCCTCCAAGGAGACCCGCGGAGCCCGTCCAGGGCGAGCTGGATCAGCTAGGCCATTCTAGAGGCCGCGGAGCGGAGAAGGGCGGTGTAACACTCGCGGCACCACAGCAAGCCTCTTCCTCTCTGAGGACCCACCTACCCAGAACCCACCTGTCCTGGTCCGCCGGGGACCGCGCTGCAGCGCAAGCCATCTTCACAAGAGTCTAAACAACAGCCCAGGAACCGTACTTGAACACCCGGGAGGAACTCAGCTCGGCGTTTCCGAGACAGCCCGCTTTTCCGCCGGAAGTCCTGCCCACCAAATGGTTCCGCGTCCGCGATTTCTCACCGCCTGTTTGTTCCGGCACCTGTCGCTCGGCGCCAAGATCTCTAGTCTCTGACGTGGCGCGAAGACTTCCCTCTCGCGAGAGGATCATGAAAGCTTCTCATTGCTTTCCCAAATCTCGCTGGGGAGACCAGGTGGGGCGCATGCACGGCCGCGGAAATGGGTTTAACTTCGACCTTCCCTCCTTTCCAGTTTTTCAGCAAGTATGGGTGATACTAGCTACCCTCTGTTAAGGGGCGAAGACTGTGCAACGAGGGGAATCTGTTTGGTTCAGGATGTTAGAGCAGGCAAGGAAATACTCCTTATGTTTAATTTTTATCCGTTCGTGGGCCCTAGAGCTTGCTTTCAATTTGGCAAAATGGATTTTTATAGTGGTAGAACTAGCAAAGTTATAGACGTTGTGTTTCAGTGTGCTGTGTGTTAGAAACTTCAGTGAGCTGTGTGTTAGGCCGGGTGCGGTGGCTCACGCCTGTAATCCCAGCACTTTGGGAGACTGAGGCAGGCGGATCGTAAGGTCAGGAGTTCGAGAGCAGCCTGGCCAACGTGGTGAAACCCCGTCTCTACTAAAAATGCAAAAACTAGCGGAGTGTGGTGGCACACCTGTAATCCCAGCTACTAGGGAGGCTGAGTCGGGAGAATCACTTGAACCCGGGAGTTGGAGGTTGCAGTGAGCTGAGATCACACCACTGCACTCCAGCCTGGGTAA
>NW_012108031.1:374683-387158 GCF_000951045.1 Mandrillus leucophaeus | reverse complement strand
CCAGAGGAAGTCTCTTGGTGCCGTTTTTTCCAGCAGCATACGCTTTGTGTCACATATGGTAATTCTTGCAATATTTCAAACCTTTTCATTATTTCTGTTACGGTGATCGGTAATCAGTGATGTTTGCTGTTACTATTATAATAGTTTTAAGGCCGGGCGCGGTGGCTCACGCCTGTAATCCCAGCACTTTGGGAGGCTAAGGCAGGTGATCATGAGGTCGGGAGATAGACACCTTCTTGGCTAACATGGTGAAACCCCATCTCTACTAATATACAAAAAATAAGCCGGGCATGGTGGCGCAGGCCTGTAGTCCCAGCTACTTGGGAGGCAGGGGAATCGCTTGAACCCTGGAGGTGGAGGTTGCAGTAAGCCAAGATCGCGCCACTGCACTCCAGCCTGGCGACAGTGCAGGACTCTGTCTCAAAAAATAATAATAGTAAGTTTTGGGGCACCATGAACCATGCCCAGATAAGATGGGGGAACTTAATGGATAAATGTTGTCTTTGTTTTAACTGTTTGACCAACTGGCCATTTCCCATCTCTCTCCCTTTCCTGCAGTCCCTATTCCCTGAGACACAACAATGTTGAAATTAGGCCAATTAATAACCCTACAATGGCCTCTAAGTGTTAAAGTGAAAGGAAGAGTCACATGTCTCACTTTCAGTCAAAAGATGGAAACGATTAAGCTTAGTGAGGAAGGCATATGTAAGCCAAGATGGGCTGAAAGCTAGGCCTCTTGGTACCTATCAGCCAAGTTGTAAATACAAAGACAAAATTCTTGAAGGAATTAAAAGGAAATTACTTCAATAAACACACAAATGATCAGAAAGCAAAACTTTATTGCTGATATGGAGAAAGTTTTAGGTGTTTGGACAGAAGATCCAACCAGCCACAACATTCCTTTAACCTGAAGCCTAATCCGAGCAAGGCCCTAACTCCCTTCAATTCTATGAAGGCTGAGAAAGGTTAGTAAGCTTCAGAAGTGGGAAGCTAGTAGAGGGTGGTTCAGGAGGTTTAAGAAAGTATCCATCTCCATAACATATAACATGAAAGTGCAAGGTGAAGCAGCAAGTGCTGATAGAGAAGCTGCAGCAAGTTATCCAGAAAATGCAGCTAATATCATTGATGATGATCAATGATTACCTAATATTATTTAGTGGCTACACTAAACAACAGGTTTTTCAATGTAGACAAAACAGCCTTCTATGGGAAAAAGATGCCGTCTAGGACGTAGCACCCAAAATCCTTGTCTCTCTGAGAGAAGAAGTCAATGTCTGGCTTCAAAGCTGCCCCATTTAGTGGCTACACTGAACAGATTTTTCAATGTAGACAAAACAGCCTTCTGTTGGGAAAAGATACCTTCTAGGAAGTAGCACTCAAAATCCTTGTCTCTTTTTTTTTTTTTTTTTTTTTGAGACAGAGTCTCGCTTAGTCGCCCAGGCTGGAGTGCAGTGGCGCGATCTCGGCTCACTGCAAGCTCCGCCTCCCGGGTTCACGCCATTCTCCTGCCTCAGTCTCCCGAGTAGCTGGGACTACAGGCGCCCGCCACCTCGCCCGGCTAGTTTTTTTGCATTTTTAGTAGAGACGGGGTTTCACCGCATTAGCCAGGATGGTCTCGATCTCCTGACCTCGTGATCCGCCCGCCTCGGCCTCCCAAAGTGCTGGGATTACAGGCGCCCGGCCTCCTTGTCTCTTTAATAGAAGTCAGTGCCTGGCTTCAGCGCTGCTGAGGACAGGCTGATTGTCTTGTTAGGGAGTAATGCAGTTGGTGACTTTAAGTTGAAGCTAATGGATATTTACTATACCGAAAATCCTACATCCCCTAAGAATGATGCTAAATCAACTCTGCCTGTGTTCTTTAAATGGAACAACAAAGCCTGGATGACAGTACATCTGTTTACAGCATGCTTTACTGAATTATTTTTGAGACAAGGTCTCGCTCTGTTACCCAGGCTGGCATGCAGTGGCCCTATCACATCTCATTGCAGCCTTGACCTCCCACACTCAAGCAGTCCTCCCACACAAGCCTCCTGAGTAGCTGGGACTATGGGCTCACGCCACCATGCCTGGTTGATTTATTTTTATTTTTAGTGGAAACAAGATCTTGCTATGTTGCCTGGGCTGGTCTTGAACTCACGGGGTCAAGCAATCCTCTTGCCTCAGCTTCCCAAAGTACTGGGATTACAGGCATGAACCACCGCCCCCAACCTTTACTGAATATTTTTAAGGCCACTGTTTAAATCAATTGCTCAGAAAAAAAAAAAAAAAAAAGAGAGAGTCCTTTCAAAATATTACTGCTCATTGACAATGCACCTAGACCTCTAGACATCTTAAGGCTCTGATGGAGATCTAGAAGGAGATTAATGTTTTCATGCCTGATAACATATCATCCATTCTGCAGTTGGTAGATCAAATAGTAATTTTTATTTTCATCTCTTATTAAGAAATACATTTTGTAAGACTATAGCTGCCAAATAGTGATTCCTCTGATAGATAAGGGCAAGATAAATTGAAAACCTTCTGAAAATGATTCACTATTCTAGATGGTATTAAGAGCATTTGTGATTCATTGGAGGTTAAAATATCAACATGAACAGGCATTTGGAAGAGGTTGATTTCAACCCTCTGGGATGATTTTGAGGACTTTAAGACATTAGTGGAGGCAGTAACTGCAGATGGGTGGAAATAGCAAGAAAACTAGAATTAGAAGTAGAAACTGAAGATGGGACTGAATTGCTACAATTATGATAAAACTTGAATGATGAGGAGTTGCCTCTTATGAATGGGCAAAGAAAGTGGTTTCTTGAGATGAAAACAACTGGTGAATACGTTGTGATCATTGTTGAAATGACATCAGAAGGTTTAGAATAGCATAAACATAGTTGATACAGCAGTGGCAGGGTGTGAGAGGACTGACTCCAATTTTTAAAGAAGTTCTACTATGGGTAAAATACTACCAAACAGCATCACATGCTACAGAGAAATCTATCGTGAAAGGAAGAGTCAGTTGATGTGGCAAAATTCACTGTTGTCTCATTTTAAGAAATTGCCACAACCACTCCAACCTTCAGCAACCATCATCCTGATCAGTCAGCAGACATCAACACCGAGGCAAGACCTTCCACCAGCAAAAAGATTATGATTTTCCAAAGGCCCAGATGGTTGTTAGCATTTTCAGCAATAAAGTATTTTAAATAAGGTAAGTACATTATTTTTCTAGATATAATGCTATTTCACACTTAACAGACTACAGTATAATGTAAACATAACTTTTATATGCACTGAGAAATCAAAAAATTGTATGACTTGATTTATTATGATATTTGCTTTATTGTGGTGGTCTGGAACCAAACCTGCAACATCTCTGAGGTATGCCTATGTATTTTTGCGTAACTTAGATTGATTGCAAAATAGTATTTCAGCATCTCCATTCAACTAAACCCACCTTCGTTCCTATTTTAATAATGGATGTTTATTCCACACCTACAAGACATGCTTCAAAAAGCCAGGCAAAGTGAGATAGATTTTCTCTTTTACAGATAAAAAAGCAGACAAACTGAAAAACCAAACTCAACCAACAAAAATCTTCATGAAAGTTTGAGTCTCAGTGAGGTTAAATAATTAGCCCGTTCATGCTAATAATGGCTGAGCATATAGATGCTCAGCTAGTCTGACTGGAAGCCCCTGACTTTCCTTCATGTTCTCATTTATGTCTCTCAATCTTCCTTGTAGTTTTTTTTTTTTTTTAGCACAAAATTAAGTTTGCTCCTGATGTAAGTAACGTTTACTTATTTCTAAAGCGTATATGATTCCTGCAAAAACAGTGTCATGCAATAACCTAAAATTGAGGAGTACATTTAGAGATAAAATGAATCCAAATTTTAAAATACATAGTTTTCTTGCTTTAGGATACGCATACACATATTAAAAAGTGAAAAAATGAATGAGGTAGTCTGAGGCTTAATACATGCAAGTAGCCTACTTACCATGGAATTGTTTTTGTAGAGCCATCTAAGTAATTGGAGACAAAAAGGTCAACATTATAATTGCTAGTAACATTTCCTTGTTCATACATACTAAGATAATTAATGACAGAGCTAATATTTTTAGTGTCATTCAATGCCAAATCCACACTCCTATTAAACTCTACACTATTGCTGAGATATTGTACAAGTACAGAGAGGAGGGGTGAGGAAGAGAGAAAGAATGCAATATTGTTACCACACTGACAATGAAATTTTGAGCCAAATATAAAGTTTTTAAATGTTTATGCTTGTGGAAAGGCAGGTTAAATTAAAGGAGGATGAAGATGGACATGGAAAAATTGTGGAGATGATGAAAGGGCTTTATAGAATTATGGCACTTGTTTTCAAATCTTATTTTTATCAAACTGTCTTCCTTTTCTTCATACAAACATGCCACTAAATTCAACTTATCAACTTTGATTGAGGCTGCTGGCTGGAGGTGGGGTTCACAAAGGTACAAAGAGAAGATCGAGGTAAACAAGAGAAATTTTCCAAAGATAGTTGAGTAGGAATTGAGAGAGTATTCTGAAAAGATTGTGGAGTAGAAAGAACCAGGAATCCATCTTCCCACCACGACAATGATTACATTAGCAGAATCTGTGACATGTAATTATTTAGAAACTATGGAGTCTATTGAAGGCTAGCAACTTCCAGGGAAAGAATTTAAAAGTAAATTAGAGTTATTTTTGGTCAGTGTCAGTTCTTAATACAGTAGCAGTTACCCATGCCCATCCCCAGCCCTGTGATAGTCAGCTGTATACGCATTCCAGGAGCAGCCTATGGGACCCAGAGTGGGCAAAAAGCACCCTGTCTTCCAAGTACTGGGCATCTGTACACTGGTCATTGATTGCTGCTTCTGATCATCGAAGTGCAGACAAAGAGGCAGAGTGTCACGGATTTTGCACCTCGCCTCATTGATTTAAGCCCCTTCCCTCCAGCTGAAGTGACTTCCAGGGGATTTAAAGGACTTGTGTCTCTCCTCCTTAACTTTTCTCTCTCTCTCTCTTTTTTTTTTCTTTTGGGAGGCAGGCATTAAAGACTAGAACATCCAAAAACAATGGCATATATAAGGAAAATTAGAAAGTAACTATGCATGCCAAGGAAAAGACTAGGATCAGAAAAACCTGAGAAGACCTCAAGTGTACACTTCATGTTGAACCTTGGCACAGAGAGAGCCTACAATTAAACAAACAAAAAACCTAGGGAAGGGGTTTGATTTCCAGAGTTACCACATCTCCTGCTTACCTTGATCTCTATCTTTGTGAACCCCATCTCCAGCCAGCAGCCTCAACCAAGGTTAATATGTTGGATTTAGTGGCACATGTATATGAAGAAAAGGAAGATGGTTTTTATAAAAAATAACATTTGAAAACAAGTGCCATTGGATTCAGACGTCCAGTTTTCAACAAAAAATCACAAGGCATACAAAGAAACAGGAAAATTAGGCTCATTCAAAGGGAAAAAATATTGGTAAATCTCAGAGTGGGGGGAAAGAGAAAAAGTAAATAAAAGATATCAACAGGAACTATTTCTGAAAAATATCTGATGGTAGATCTACTAGACAAAGAGTTTAAAACAACTACCTTAAGGATGCTCAAAGAAGTAAAGGAGAATGTGGAGAAAGTTGAGGAAACCATGTATTTACAAAATGGAAATAACAATAAAGAGACAGAAAATCAAAAAGAAGACAAAAAGAAATTCTGAAAGAGAAAAAATACAGTAACTGAAATGAAAAAATCACTAGAAGGATTCAGAGGCAGTTTTGAACAGACAGAAGAATGAGCAAAGTTGAAGATAATAGAAATTACTAAGTCTGAGGAACCAAAAGAAAAAAAAAATAGTAAAAGCAAACAAATTCAACGGGACCTGTTGGAACACCATCAAGTGGACCAATATACACATCGTGGGAGTTTTAAAAGGAGAAGAGAGACAGAAAGGACAGAAAGAATATTTGAAGAAATAATGGCTGAAAAATTCTCGAATTTGATGAAAGACATTAATATAAACATCCAGGAAGCTCAATGAACTCCAGGTAAGATTAACTCAAAAAAAAACCCACATTAAGACACATTATAATTAAACTTTCAAAAGCCTAACATGAAGAATCTAGTTCAAGTTGCTCTCAAGTGTAAGGATGAGACTCATATGCATTCAGCCATAGCAGGATCACCCCGGCCTGAGCTTGAGTTGAATCCATCGGGAAATTCAGGGCATGCTTGGGCATATTTGGTTAGCTAATGGGGATGGCTGCCTGTCTCACTTGTCTGTTGCTGTGTAACAAAGCACTCTAAAACTTTCTGTTTTAAAACAACAACAATAATTTATTTGCTCATGAAAGTGCAGTATGGGTAGGGTAGATAAACAGGACCAGCTTGTCTCTGTTTTATGTGGCATCTGCTGGGGCTAGAAAGTCCACAATGACTTTATGCTTATGTCTGCCTCAGTTGGGATGGCTGGAACAGCTGAAGTCTGGTTGGACATCTCTATCTCCATGTGGCGTGGCATCTCCATATGGTTAGGTTGGGCTTTGATAAAGACTCTCTCCTTGACCAAACTTTAAACAGGCTCCTCTGAATCCTCTTCTCAACTAGGTCTTGACCTTGGCCTCAGTCTTCTCTTTGACCTGTCTATCCCAATGTAGTTTTAGCAAGAATCCTGCTAAGTTTAGTGAGAACTTCCCTACCCTTGAAATCTAATCAGATTCCTCATCCCCCACCTTTAATGTAAAAGCCTTTGGCCTGCTTACAGCAAGAACCCTGTTAAGTCAGTTTAGCAAGGATCTCCCTATCCTTGAGGTCTTCCCTTAGCAATTTTCCATCCACTTACCCCTTTGGCTATAAATCTCTAGCTGCTAATCCCTTTCCCCTATTGCAATACCCCTATTGCCAAAGTCCTGAAAAATGTCTTCATTACAATTTCAACAAGTTTCCTGCACATGGCAAAGTAGAAGCTGCTAGACTTTTTTAATGCCTGGTCTTGGAAGTCCCAGAAGATCATTTTCTCCACATCCTATTGGTCAAATTAGTCACAGGACCAAATCAGATTCAAAGGAGGGGCAATAGATTTGTACTGCAAAAAAGCACATGGAATGGGAGATAGTGTGCCATTTTTGGAAATATGTTCTACCATTCTGTCAGAAGTCAGTTCCACAGAACACTGAGAATTTACCCTAGAACAACTAAGAGTTATGTACACCAGCTTGACCCAATGACAAAACTTTCAGCGCCTGGGGGAAAACTGTCAGAGCACAACATGGTGTTTGTCACTAAGATTTGTATATGTTCCATATCCAGACCCTGGAGGATTCATATCTATATTTTGAGTTAGGAGAATAGGCTATCAGTAAAATCTGTTTTAATGAAACTGTTTCATTAAAAATACCTTAAGGCATTTGAACACCAACAGTACTGGTTTGGTAATCTTATGGGAAAATGTTAATACCAAAGTGGAGGACAGGTGTTCTTTCCACGTCTAGGGGAATGCAGTGCAACTTCTGGACATCAAGAACTCCTGATAGTAGAGTCCCTACTTAGGCACTACCCAGTTTCTGATGACAAGGGCCATTTTGGTAGATACAGTTGATTTGGACCCAGTATCCACTACAAACTCTTTTTTTTGAGACAGAGTCTCACTCTGTCATCCAGGCTGGAGGGCAGTGGCATGATCTCAGCTCACTGCAGCCTCTGCCTCCTGGGTTCAAGCGATTCTCCTGCCTCAGCCTCCCAAGTAGCTGGGACTACAGGCATGTGCCACCACACCCAGCTAATTTTTGTATTTTTAGTAGAGACAGGGTTTCACCATGTTGGCCATGATGGTCTTGATCTCCTGACCTCGTGTTCCACCTGCCTTGGCCTCCCAAAGTGCTGGGATTACAGGCGTGAGCCACCACGTCCAGTCCAAATTCCTTATGTTATGGCTTGATTTCTGATGCAGCAAAGTGAGAGAAAAGAAGTGATGGAGGGGAAGTAACAGTAAAAGAGAGAACACGTGAACATTTGCTTGAAGGCTCAAGATTGAAAAGATTCAGGATTAAAAGAGTTATGGGAAAAAAGACAAACAGCTGGACTTACGCTAGTAAAATTTCTTTATTAAAAGGCTTAAAATAAAACCCTATAAACACTCAAGTATGAAATAAAAGTTATCTATATTGGAAGAAACCCAGAATGATACTGGAACTTCTTAGCAGTAGTAAATGCTAAAAGCTAAAAGTTCTGAGGAAAAAGAATTGTGACCAGAATTGTGACCCAGATTATCCTTTGTGCGAGGTCAAAATAAAACAACTTGAAAACAAGTATGGATTTAGAAAGTACCCTAATTTAGCTTTTCTGAAAAGATAATAATCATTTGAGGAAATACTCCAGCTAAGCCAAATTAACATGCAGAATTGAAGAAAATAAAAGTCATGTAATATAGAACAGTGCTGAATACTGAAATCTAATTTATACTTAGATTTAAATAATTATAATTACTATGATGGTGAAGCTAATTACAATTGTAAAGAAAAGACCCTGAAAATTAAAAACGAGTGAATACCTTAACACTGGAATAGAGATTTTGCAAAGAACCTAGCATTCCAACTGAAATAGTGTACATCTCTTTCTTGAGTCATTTTAGCCACTGCATCACGGCCATATTACTTCATCTAGGACCTTCACCTCTCCATATTTTACTTTCTCCTCTTTCCCTTTGTTGTTTCTCATTTCTCCTCCTCAGCCTCTCATTCCTGGACTACCCCACGAATTCCAGATTCTCGCCTCTCTTAAGCAAACTTATTAAATTTTCTCTAACTCTCCTCCCAACTCACTCCAGGCTTGGCTTTACAGATTTCAAACTCATAAAGGTCCTCAGCTAAAGACAAGGATCCTCTGAGAACCTTCCTTTCACAGAATCCACCTTTTTAAAACAAAATTGTGGTTTTATTATTTTTATTTCATATTTTTTTTTTTTGAGACAGAGTTTCACTCTTGTTGCCCAGGCTGGAGTGCAACGACGTGATCTCGGCTCACCGCAACCACCACCTCCTGGATTCATGTGATTCTCCTGCCTCAGCCTCCCGACTAGCTGGGATTACAGGCATGGGCCATCACACCCAGCTAATTTTGTATTTTTAGAAGAGACGGGGTTTCTCCATGTTGGTCAGGCTGGCCTCAAACTCCCGAACTCGGGTGATCTGCCCCTCTCGGCCTCCCAAAAAGCTGGGATTACAGCTGTGAGCCATCGTGCCTGGCTGTTATTTTTAAAATAGAGGCAGGGGTCTCACTATGTTGCCCAGGCTGGTCTCGAACTCCTGGGCTCAAATGATCCTCTTGCCTTGGCCTCCCTAAATGCTAGGATTACAGGCAAGAGTCACCATGCCCAGTTCAGAAGTTGTAGTTTTAAATAACTGCTCTTCGGTACTAAATGTATGAAACAAAATTACAGGCCAGGCGCAGTGACTCACGCCTGTAATCCCAGCACTTTGGGAGGCCGAGGTGGGTGGATCACCTAAGGTCAGGGGTTCAAGATGAGCCTGACCAACATGGTGAAACCCCATCTCTACTAAAAATACAAAAAATTAGCTGGGCATGGTGGTGGATGCCTGTAATCCTAGCTACAGGCTAGGCTGAGGCAGGAGAATCACTTGAACCTGGGAGATGGAGGCTGCAGTGAGCTGAGATCCTACCACTGCACTTCAGCCTGGGCAACAGAGTGAGACTGTCTCAAAACAACAACAAAAAATTACAAATGCAAAGATAAATTAACAAAAACCATGGTGACAGTGAGGCTGCCAGTGTTTTACAGATGAATTAGTCTGTACAAAAGGAAAAATAATTTATAGTACCAAATGTTGTCATCATGTTTCATGTTTGAGGCCTTTTATCCAGAACTATACTGACATAAATTTGCCTTTACTGTTTTCTTTGCATTTGCCTGTGCAAGGTGGTTGTACTTTTTATTGTATCCATTCTGAATCATTTAGACTGTTTTGTTAGCGGCATATAGTTGGGAGATTTTATTTTATCCAATCTGATAGTGGCTATTTTATGTGTTTAATACATTTATTTACTCTTATTCCATCATTTTATGCTTCACTGTGGCTAATTTAGCTGTTATCTTTCAGCTAGTGATTTGGAGGGAAAATTTTACTTAAATATGATTTTCTGTTAGCTTCAAGTTACTTTAGGAACAAAAAGGGGTTAGAAGTTCACAAGTGTTCCCCAAACCGGGAAAAGTAGTTTGCTTTTTTTAACATTGACATTACCACTAAATTTAAAAATTGAATTTGTATTTTTTCCAAGTTAAAAATAAAATAGTATCTATTGACATTGCCTACATGAAATTCAAAACAGTGTGTTTTAACCTCTTCCTTTCCTTCTAACCCTTATTTTCCAGTTTGGGTTGATAATCTTGAATTTAAGATGATTTAAATTACTAAGCATTTCATTGTTTCTCTTTTGAGTTATTTAAACATTCACGTTGAGATTATCAGGTTAATGACAATTATTTATACATTTATTCAAGTTTAAATATTCCGTTGCTCAAACTGTTTCCTTAATACCTTTCCATTTATCTTAATTACTGGGGCAGCTGGAATACTGTAGTAGAAATATGTCGTGGTTTCTGGCTCCCAAGCACTTTTGCAGTGTCTCTCATAGATTTGAGAAATTCATTTTTGTGAATCCAGTCTCCTCAATGGAGAAACAAAAAAGTGAACTTTCCCAGGTGCTACAGGCATGTAACACATCCTCTGCCAACCACACCCACCCAAGCAAGACTTCAATTCAGAAGCAAGCAGGGTGAAGTGAGTGCCACATGTAATCTTATTTTGTGGCCATGGTGTCGGAGGATTCCAGCAGTTAGGGGTAGCATCGAGGTCTTTACTGTAGCCTCAAAGTATGGTTTGGATATTGTTTCCACTGTGTAGTTTCTAAGACTGCTTTTCTAGTCCATGTCATACAGATCCTGTGAGCTACCTCATATTCTTTAAATAAACATCTTGTCATTTAGAGGTCTTGTTTTTAACTAACAAGAATCCCAAAGGTTGATAAACGAAATGTTAGTATGGTTGGTTTCAGAATTCTTAGGTAATATTTCTGTTCCCTTCCAAATGCTGCATGTATTGTGTTTCATTGTGTTGTGGTGTTTTGTTCTTTGACATTTAGTACTGCAGAGATACTTGATGCCATTTTTTTTTTTTTTTTTTGATGGCAACCTATTCTTCTCTTCCCACTGATTTTTTTTTTTTTCCTCCCTCACTCTGTCACCCAGGCTGCCGTGCAGTGGTGAGATCTTAGCTCACTGCAACCTCTGCCTCCCGGGTTCAAGTGATTCTTCTGCCTCAGCCTTCTGAGTAGGTGGGACTACAGACGTGCGCCACCACACCTAATTTTTGTATTTTTAGTAGAGACAGGCTTTCGCCACGCTAGCCAGGATGGTCTCGATCTCTTGATCTTGTGATCCACCTGCCTCGGCCTCCCAAACTGTTGGGATTACAGGTGTGAGCCACCGCGCCCGGCCCCGCTGATGTTTTTATAAAGTCTTATCTTGGAAATTTTAAAACTTACTGTATGTCTAAATATGGTTTTCTGTTAGTTTTGTTACTTCAGGAACAAAGAGGGGTGAGAGGTTCACAATTGCTTCCCAAACCGGGAAAAGTAGAACAAGGTCTCAAAAATGTCAGGAACTGAGTGACTCCAGGAGCTGGGGGCTTTTTTTTTGAGACAGGGTCTCATTTTGTCACCAAGGCTGGAGTGCAGTGTCAGCCTCCTGAGTAGCGGGGACTACAGGCGTGGAGCACCATGCCCAGCTAATTTTTAATTTTTTGTAGAGACGAGGTCTCACTATGGTACCCCTAGGTTGGTCTTAAACTCCCCGGCTCAAGCAATCCTAAAGTGCTGGGACTGCAGGAGTGAGCCACTGCACCCAGACCCCGTTTTTTTTGTTTTTCTTAGAGACAGTGTGTTGCTTTGTCACCCAGGCTGGAGTGCTTACAGCTCACTGTGGTCTTCAACTGATGGCCTCAAGCTATCCTTCCGCCTCAGTCTCTGTGTAGCTGGGACTACAGGTATGCACCATCAGGCCCTATTTTTATTTATTTATTTATTTGTTTGTTTTTGTAGAGACAGGGTTTTGCTTTGTTGCCCAGGCTGGTCTTGAGCTTGTGATTCTTGTCTCTCACTTTGTCCTCCCAGTATCTGTTCCCTTTACCTCTTTCTCCACTAGGTGGCTTCCTCTTAGTTTAAGCTTCACGATGCCAATCATGGTAATTTGAGCCTTAACTGTGCATGCTCTTTCGTTCCAGCACTCAAGAGCCAGCCAGACAGCAAAAGCCAAAATTGACAAATGGGATCTAATTAAACTAAAGAGCTTCTTCACAGCAAAAGAAACTACCATCAGAGTGAACAGGCAACCTACAGAATGGGAGAAAATTTTTGCAATCTACTCATCTGACAAAGGGCTAATATCCAGAA